>NW_024412395.1:6915247-6938720 GCF_014898765.1 Herpailurus yagouaroundi | reverse complement strand
TATAGGCTTCTGTTTTGTTAGCCCTTCAGGATTGGAGACTTATCGATTTTCACCTGATAAATTTTTCTAAAATATTTTATAGTGTTTTTCCCTGTCCTTAGTTAGTTTTTCTTTACTTTTAAAATTTCTACAGTAAGCATATATTTTATAATGAGGAAAACAGTTTACAAAACCTGAAAACAATGCATATGGAGACATCTAATGTTATTAAGATTTAATTTCTTCATCCTTCATCTATTTTTTCCTTTATCTATTAAAATGAAGAAATCTCATGTGAGTTCTCAAATTTCTCTTTCTAGAATGTGTATGAATTCTAAGACCAGTTACCAGAATCAAGGTGCAGGGTGAGCAGAGCAATTGTAGAGAGGCTGCTAAATTCACCCATGCATTAGTTGAAAATACTTTGCTTTTCAGGATGATTGCAGAGCTTAAGTGAAAAGATGTGAAAAAGATTGCGTCAAATGGAAAATGCTTTACAAGGGGTTGGTGTTGTGTTGACTAGGGGTGTTACATTTCCCTTTCTCAGTGGCTAATCAGTCCCTCTGCCTTGGGCAGAGTTAGCCTGGAAAAAATGAGTACGAGGGGTTGATTGCTGTCTTTGTTCCGCATGTCAAAATTCTGTTTTCCCTTTTCCTAAGTTTTGGGAGCAACAAGCCATTTTATTTTTATTGCAATAAATTGCAGATTACTAGGTAGCAGTGTCTCTCATGTTTTTCCTTGCATCCCGGGAAACATCTGGCACATTTCCATAAATACATGAGTCCCTTAATAAACCAGGTTCAAATAACTTGAATTGAAACATATCTATGTCTATAAGGGACAGTTTTCAGTTGCTAAAAATTCTCCATAAATCACCCAGTAACTAAATTATCAATCTTCTTCCACTCAAAGATTAAATTCTGGAAATCCCATTTATTTCTCCAAACATTTCAATGGGCACTATACTGGTTACTAAAATCTATCATAACAATAAATTGTACAGGTCAGATAATGTTAGTGATCATGAAGAAAGCATTTACTATTTATCAACTAAATAAGGTTTATAGGACACATTAAAAGTGTTATTATGGAAACTAGGAATATAGCAATGAACAGAAGTGACCAAAGTCTGGCCCCCATCCTAATTAATGTGAAATGCATGGGGGCAATATTTGCTGCCTGAAAGATATGAGCAAACCTTTTCCTACTGTAGAGAGGGTATTGCCCTCTGGGTAGGCCATGGGAATATACTGAGGCTTAGAAAACTGACATACCTTTCTCAATGCCACTCTCGAAAGGACAGAGCTGTGCGTCCATTCCAGGCATACCCTAGTTTCAGAGCCAGCACTCTCTGTGCTGTGCCTTGTCTACACACAAAGTTGACTGAAAGTTACAAAGACGACTCTAACAATGGCATAAGGCATTAGGCTCCAGATTGGTTGGCATTATTTACTGGTGATGAATGCCCTCATCACTTTGAAACTATCGTTCCCTGGTTTCATAAGTGTGTACGTCTGTCCCCTGGCTACAGTCACTGTCTCCAGTCACTTGTTCCCAACACATAGTTCTTTTTTGACTCAACACAACTTCTTCCTGATGGAGGTCATCTCCCTGTACAGTGTGAATTGCTATGTATCGTATCCACACTCCTGAATTAGAGCCACACGTGAAAACAACAACAACAACAACTATGTGACATCACTATCTAGATTTTCCAGAGACACATCTAGCATATTTTATAAAAATCCACTTGTCACAACTCACTAGTCACACTCCCCTGCTATACACACACACAAGAACTACTTCTTTCTCTGTATTCTGTAAGAGAATGCCATCATTCATCCCCATTCCTCCCTCAGACTTACTCTTCTGTGGGCTATAGAGCTCTAGGCAAAAGCCTGACTCAATGCTTTCAGTGAATCTAAACTTCATTCAGAGGGTGCTGATTTTACTGGGTTTCCCGGAATATCTGCAGTGGTCTAACAATATCTGAAGGTCTGGTCTGTGACTGTGTTTGCATCAGATTTGATGAGGCTCTCATATGTGGCAAAGGGGACTGACAGACTGAGTCCAACTGGAACTGATAAATGGCCCAACAATTCTGGTACCAGGAGGTTCTTAATGAGGTGTGTTGGGGTGGGGAGATGTTCAGGCACCAAAAACATCTCAGTTAATGGTCTCAAAGTGGAAGCAAACAATACAGATAGTAATTTGTTGATGATAATAAATTGGGGAATATTGGACATGCTATTCTAACATTTAAAAGGGATTTATATGATTAGATAAAATTTTTAAAAAATGATTCAACTTTCGTATTTGCAAGGAAATACATTTCTGACAGACTTGGTATATTATAACACTATGTAGTGCAGATGCCCAAGGTGAGACCCTTAGAAGAACAAGTATGGGGGTGCCTGGGTGGCTCAGTTGGTTAAGCGTCTGACTTCGGCTCAGGTCAAGATCTCATGGTTTGTGAGTTTGAGCCTTGTGTCAGACTCTGTGCTGACAGCTGAGAGCCTGAAGCCTGCTTTGGATTCTGTGTCTCCCCTCTCTCTCAAAGAATTCATGTATGAATTCTTTGTCTGATATTTTAATGGATCATCACACTGTTTAATTTTTTTTTCTAGAACAAATAGAGATGAAAACAACGGCGGCTCAGGAAGTTTAAGCGATATCTATTCAGTGGCAGAGGGTTGTACTAAAATATTGATTACTTAATTAATGTCTAGCGTTATTACACATAACAACGTATCCAGAGGGGACAACTTAGACAAACCAAAGGCTCAATATTTATAATAACTCTCACCCCATATTTTTATTGCTTTTCACACATAGCACTATACCTAGTATGGTACATTTAGCGTTTCAGATAAAGTTTCTTTTCTTGGATTGTTAGGATACAATGAGTTTCCTGGTGATCACAAAAGAACCAAAAGAATTCAGTCGGCAGAATAATGCCTCCCCCCACACAAAGATGCCCACATCCTAATCCCCAGAACCTGTGAATATGTTAAATTACACAGTAACAGAGGTTTTACAGATGTAATGAAGATTACAGACTTTAAGATGAGAAAATTGTCCTAGATTATTCAGGTGGATCCAACAAAATCATATGGGTCCTTAGAAGCAAAGAAGTTTCTCAGACTGCAGTCGGACAAGTGCAGACGAAAAGGGGTGGGGAAGTATTCCCTTCACCATGGCTGGGGCCCCAAGCCAAAGAATACGAGTTGCCTCTGGAAGTTGATTATGATCCTCAGGCGACAGCAAGCTTGTAAAAAGGAAACTAAACTCCGTCAGCAACCTGAATAAACCTGGAAGTGGATTCTCTCCCAGAGTCTCTGGCAAAGAACAGAACTCTTCTTACAGCAGTATTTCAGCCTGGGAGCCTCTCCGTGGAAGAAGCAGCCAAGCCCAGCTGTATGTAGACTCGAGATCACACAACTGCAGGATAATAAATGGGTCAAGATAATAAATAAATTTAGTCAATAAGTTTGTGGTAGGTTTTTAAGGCAAAGATAGGCAGTTAGTACATTGAACCAAAGAAAGAAGACAGTAAATGGATATTTGGATATGAAAGAATTGCTGTATGAGATATATAATATAATTTATTACAACTATAACAAAGTTAATTATTGTATATAATTAAGTTTATATATACTATATATTAATATACATATTGTGTATATATGTGTGTGTGTATACATATGTGTGTGTATATATATATATATATATATATATATACAGATGCTCAAAAAAATGTCAACCATCGATTGTTTCATTTGAAGCCATACATTGTTCAAAACTGTTCATGTTCAAACTTTTTGCCCAGTCATTTGTAAATGTCAGACTTATACTTTTTTTTAATTGTCATTTAATGATAAAAGTATTATGTACCTTGGAGAAGATGTGACAATAGAGAAGTGTGCAAGTTTAAAGTCAACATTTTTCTGTTATCTACACTCTCAACTTATAGAGTAAGTCATAGTAATTTATTCCAGATATTTTCTTATATATTTATATCCTTAGCTACTTTTATTTGTTCAAATAAGTAATATAGTATCATAAAGATCCAGAAAAAAATGTATGAAAAAAAATCTCTCCCACACCTGTCCCTATGTGACCAGACCTTCTCCATCCCAAATGCAAAACCACATGCTTATATCCATGTGTGTTGATATGGAGATTTTATGCATTTAGAAGTAAATACTAATATATGTTTAACTTCTCTTTCACACAGTTGTAAACATGCTATGCTTATCATTCTGTATCATTTGCTTTTTATTTCCACTTAAGATACATATTTTGAAGAATTTTCCCATCATTACATACAGCTTCAGATTCAAGCAATATGATTGAATCACTACTGTCTTCCCAATAATTTCTGTGCAAAGAAAGTTACAAATGTATATAAACCATGTTCTTTTTCATCAATAAACATTTAATGTAGTAAGAAACATAGCGACTATGAATAGAAATACCTCCTAAGATAGTTTTTATAAACTCCACAAGGTAACTATACACACTAAGAAGAATCTTTTCATATGAAACAAGAATCTTTTCATATGAATTCACATTTGAAACAAGCAATTTATGCTGATGGAGAAAATAGGCCTTCTTTCTTTTTTAAGTATATTTATTTTGAGAGAGAGAGAGAAAGGGAGAGAGAGAGAATCCCAAGCAGGCTCTGCACTGTCAGCCTAGAGCCTGATGTGGGGCTCGATTCCCACGAGCTATGAGATCATGACCTGAGCCAAAATCAAGACTCAGATGCTTAACCAACTGAGCCACCCAGGCATCCCAAAAGCAGGTCTTCTAAAGGTACTCCAAGGGCAGGAGCAATCATACGGTGGGAGCAATGGACATTGACATGATAAGACAGATAGGTCTTGGTGATGTCATGTGAAAGAGTTTGAGGTTAAGAGACTCAGATAAAATTCCGGCTCTACCACCTACGGTTTATTACCGGGTGATCTAAGAGACAAAGGGAGCTTCTCTGAGAAGATGGCTTTGAGTAGAAACATAAATTATGTCAAGTCCCACGGAAGAGCTTTCCAGGCAGAGTGTGGCCAACGTGGCAAGATGGCAATAAAAAGGACAGTGTGGCTGCAACACAGGGAACAGGGAGAAGAAAGAAAGGAGGTGAGGTGGCAGACGGGAAGAGGGGAGGGCTTGTGTGGATTGTGTCCACCAGGGTAAGGAGTGTGCATTTAATAACACGCAAGATGGAAATCCGTCAGCACATCTTAGAGTAAATATGACACACATAACAAGGTTAAGACTGCGTCTGGCTCATGGTTAGTGTCAAAAATGATGACTGTTACTCTTTCATTTATCCTAGGGAGTAAGGTTGGCATGAAAGCTTTTTTTTTTAGTGGACTGTTTTCAAGGGATCTTGATAAGCAAGGATAGGTAAGTAAGGATAGATTACAACATTGTTTTATGGTATATGAGACTCAAACCAAGTTTAAACTCTGGTTAGTTTAGGAGTTGCCAGTTCTGGTATATCACTCACTTCTACCCTCAACTGATGAACTGTCTCAAGTCAAGCATGTATCAAACATAAGGAGTGATGAAGCCAGAGTTTAGCATCTCACGAGGACTCCACTGCCCCCTCGGGAAATGTCCAGAAGAGATGTCTTTTAACTGTGAACCAAAAGCACCTTCATGTAAGTGGATGAGAAAAGAAGGGTGAATTTTGAGTGTGAGCTCTTATACCTGGACCAGGACATGACAAGGGGTAGATCACAAGGGACTCTGAAGGTGGTAGAGTTTAAGAACCTTTACTATGAGTAAGACGGGGATTCGCTGAAGGCTTTGAATTGGGGAGTGAAGTGAATTCACTTACATTTTTAGAAACTTGCTCTGGCTTCTCTGTGGGGTGAGAGGTGAAAGAAGGAAGACCAATTAAGAAGCTACTAACATCATCCAAAGGAAAGATGATGATAACACAGATCAGGGTGGTGGTTGTGGAGTGTTCCTAATGGATTTGATTCTGGACATATGCCAGTGGAAAAGCCAATGGGATTTGTTAATAGATTGGCTGAGCACTGTGAGATGGAAGGAAGAGTCAAGGATATCATGTGATAAAAATAGTACATTACCTCTGTGCCTTCCTCCTCCAAACCCAAGAACACCAGTCTAATCAGGAGAAAAACATCTGATAACTTCTAACACACAGACATCCTATAAAATACCTCCTCCACACTGTCAAAGTCATCAAACACAAGGCAAGCGTAAGAAACAGGCACAGTCAAGAAGAGTCCAAGAAGTCAGATGTAACCATACTATGGTTTTCTAGATGAGATCCTGTGACAGAAAAAGGACAGTAGGTAAAAGCTGAGGAATACTGAAGGAAGGACTGGCTTCAGTTAGTAAAAATGTATCAGTATTGGTTCATCAATTGTTACAAATTTACCTACTAATGTACCATGTTAATAACAGGGGAACTCCGTACAGGGCATTTGGGAACCCTCTGCACTGTCTTCACAGTTTTTTTGTTTGTTGCGTTGGTTTGGTTTGGTTTTTTGTAACTATAGAAAGAACACTCTAAAAAGTAAATCCAAAGGTGACTTCAACTTTTATCCTCCGAGAGCAAGGGAGTGAAGAATGCAGATGCCATTTACAAAGGAGGAGACAAGGGGCTCCGTTAAGTCATAAGTATGATCTGCTTCTCCCTTCTTCCCCGACAATCCGGCTCCACCCTTACTATACATAGACAAGGCAGGGGCGGGGGCGGGGGTGGAAGAAGACAGCAGCCACCGCATTTATTGCCACAGAAGTGACCCCAGGCAACACAGTTGAGCTAAGGCAGTGTGGATTTCCTGGAAAGGCTTCCTGGAAGAAGTGAGGCTTCAGAATGGCTTTGAGGATGGGGCTGAAAGGGCGGGCCAATGCCAGCCCACTCCATTTTGTTCTGTGTCCTTCACCTTGACCACGCCTACTCCCCTCGAGTAACCTCCTGCCCACCCGTTCAAACTTCCCAATCAAAACACGACTGGCTACCTGCGTAACAGGACTCTGACCCTTCCCCAGCCAATCGGCTGAGGCCACAGCCATTACCTTACCAACTGCCCCTAGACCCCAATAAAACCTTTGTCCTTTTGAAACTCGCTCTCTCTCCCAGGCATCTCACTGCTGCGTCCGTGCAGGTAGGGGATTGAGCTCCAGCTAGCTCGAATAAAGGCTCTTTGCTTTTGCATCGGACTCGGCTCCCTGGTGGTCTTTGGGGATCATGAATTCTGGGCATAACAGGGTGAGATTTGCACATGTCTTGAGGGTAATTCCCTAGCGGGGACTTAATTCCTTCGTTTGTGATCCCCACGTTTTGATTCCACCTATTTCCTTGGTGTCTTTGGTTGATGTCTTTTGCCATTTAGTAGAATTGTTTTGCTTTTGTTTTCATTTTTTTAAATTATTTTTAATATTTATTCATTTTTGAGAGACAGAGAGAGACAGAGCAGGAGCATGGGAGGGGCCGAGAGACGGGGAGACACGGAATCTGAAGCAGGCTTCCGGCTCTGAGCTGTCAGCACAGAGTCTGACTCGACTGGAACCCACGTATCATGAGATCATGACCTGAACCGAGGTCCGACCCTTAACCGACTGAGCCACCCAGGTGCCCCATAGTAGAATTGTTTTTGATGAGCTCTTTGCCCTTATTCACATTCATTTGCTCTCACTTTTTTCCTCAAAGCATGTTTATTATTAAGTAGCAGATAGCCCTTTGGGGACACATTAATTTTCTCAGGAATCCGTTCCCATGCTATGCTTGTGTCCTTTATCTCCTCGTTCCATTTGGCTGCTGTCAGCACTTTTTCCTGTCTCATGAAACATCTCTGATGAATTGCATTATTCTCACTGCTATTATTACAAATAGGAGATGTGACTCCCCACCATCTACAGCAACAGTGCACACCCATTAGCTGTGTTTAAAATAACTCTTTCATGGTATTTTATTTTTTATTTAATTTTTTTTAAGTTTTTTTAACATTTATTTATTTTTGAGACAGAGAAAGGGCATGAACAGGGGAGGGTCAGAGAAAGAGGGAGACACAGCACCTGAAACAGGCTCCAGGCTCTGAGCTGTCAGCACAGACCCCGACGCGGGGCTCAAACCCACAGACTGCGAGATCATGACCTGAGCTTAAGTCAGACGCTCAACCGACTGAGCCACCCAGGCGCCCCATCTTTCATGGTATTTTAAATAATTCCTTTAACTCATAAGAAGTAGAATTAAACTCTGAGGTCACTCACTCTCAACCATATTTCATTCAAGCAACATTGAACTAAATACACTAAAAACATGGAGGCATGCACACATGTAATGTAGATTCTTACAATTCCTCCCCATGCATAGGGATCAGTCAGCTTCTCTCTTAGCATCTATCTGGAATAAGTTGAAAGAAAGAAAAAAAACAATTAGCAAACACATATTTTATAATTATGATCACGATTTAATTTCATGAGGCCTGATTCTTTCTTCTTTAAATTTCCATATTCTATCAATTGCCACTGACGATGGGAAAAAAAATACACCCTCTCTTTGCCAGTTTTATATGTCAGTAACAAATTTCTTCTTTGCCTCCTGCCATCTG
This sequence comes from Herpailurus yagouaroundi, assembly GCF_014898765.1. Lineage (NCBI taxonomy): Eukaryota > Metazoa > Chordata > Mammalia > Carnivora > Felidae > Herpailurus > Herpailurus yagouaroundi. The sequence goes on along the minus strand of NW_024412395.1, from coordinate 6,930,147 downwards.
ATTTCTCCCAACAGGTAGGGCTAGGCAGTTCGCTAACCCGTGACATCAAGTAAGGAGGAAAATGGTTCAGTGAGTAAAAATAATCATTGTAAAGTTAAGTTGCTACGTACCCTTCACTACATGTTTTCCCCCTTTTCTGAAGGATTTGGGTGTCCCTGTTGACCTAAAAAAAAAATGGAAGTAAACCAAGGCAAGTTCAGAATTGTCAAAGAGATGAGTTTATTCAGGAATAACAGGAATTTCAACTGGGGACACAGAAACTACAGCAGCCTACGGGAGAGGCTGTTGGAACAAGCCATTTTTATGGGTAAGGAATGACGGAGGAGAGAGTTTAGTTACAGTTTCTTTAAACAAAAAAACAAACAGATACCAGCCCTGAAAATTCCCCCAGCAGACAAAACCTGTCCGGCCGCACAAATAAAGTTCAGTCCCACCTATTTTGCCAGATCAACTTGACCTGGATCATCTCCTGCTTATCATAATCTCAAGAAACCTTAAGCAAAAATTTCCTAATGTTGACCTGAGGCAACCCCGACCAACTCCCTATCATTTAAGAAAATTCCAACATCATCTGTTTTCTGTACATCTGACATTTAAGGGAGATAGGTTTTCTCAGCACCTAAGTTTTGTTTCCCTGAGGGCACATGCATGAGACATTCCTTTCATGTCCTCTGCTTCCATTGTGGATGGAAATTCCTTCACACTGTTTAAATGTCAACTCAGGTCATAATGGCTGGAGGCTGCCCACAGATTACAGATCAATTGTGGATTTTACCCCTTTTGTTTTGTCTAACACTACAGAAATGGCACCTTCTTATAAGCAAGTTTCCTTTGTAAATTTCAGCTTTAGTGAGGTGTAATTGACATATAAAATTATAAGATGTTTCAGGTGTACACTGTGGCCTCTGATACACATATACAATTGTCAAATAATTGCCTTCATTTTAGTTCGGCTCTTTTAGCAAAGTTTTTTTTTTTTTTTTTTTTTTTTTTTAATTTTTTTTTTCAACGTTTATTTATTTTTGGGACAGAGAGAGACAGAGCGTGAACAGGCGAGGGGCAGAGAGAGAGGGAGACACAGAATGGGAAACAGGCTCCAGGCTCTGAGCCATCAGCCCAGAGCCCGACGTGGGGCTCGAACTCACGGACTGTGAGATCGTGACCTGGTTGAAGTCGGACGCTTAACCGACTGCGCCACCCAGGCGCCCCTCTTTTAGCAAAGTTTAATCATGCAACACAATGTTATTGAAAGGAACCTATTTAAAGTCCCCCACCTCGGCACCGCCCCCCTCCCCTGCCAGCCACTCTTGCAGACAAAACTCACAGGTGTCTGCTCTTGGCCCTAACTCTGTTTTTTTAGGTCACAGTGCCCTACCTTCTTGGAAAGTGGACCCCAACTACAAAACACAAAACTCTAGCCTGACCACAACCCACACCTCTTGCTCTACCAGGCCAAGAGTAGACCCCCTCCCACCATGGGCGCAGTTGCAACTCACATCCTTCAAACCTTTCGACTCTGTCCTGCTTGGGGCTCCACTGTGTGCAATTCTTTGTTGCCTGCGTCACAGGCCACCCTAAAAGTTATCGACTGTTGTCACCAATTTTACCCTAGATTTTCAGATCTCATTGACCTTATAGGTGAACATTGTATCTTTTTACCACCCTTTCCTTGTTTCCTCTACCCCCTAGACCCTGACAACCACTTTTCTACTCTCTATTTCTAGGACTTTGATTTTTTTTTCTTTCTTTTTAGATTCCTATGAGTCTTACCATGCATTATTTGTCTTCATCTGGCTTCTTTCACTTAGCATAACGTTCCAGCTTTTTTACTCTCCCCTCCTGCCTACCATGGCTCAAAGAGACAGGAAAAATGTGGCATCCAGTTGAAGGGTTTTCTCACAACCTCATCCAACACTTTGCTGTGGATGCATGGCAATGGAAGGGAATAAAATGAAAATATTATAGCAGCCTGTGGGCATTGGGCACTGGTCATTCTTGTTCACTCACAGTCGGAGACCATATTTCTATCTGGAGGTCGTAAGTGCAGTCAAAGTGGCAAGGTTACACAGTTTGGTCCATCTGCATGAAAAAGAAACTGGAAAGCACTTGCTTACAGAGATCTAAATGGATGTATCTGTGGTCTCCACCAGTAGAATCCAGGCTGTTCCAGAGATGTTATTACAATGTCCAATTCAATGAAGACATTCAACTCTGATTACAAAGCTACATCATCCTAACACTACCTTACCCCTATAGAAGGAGACACACTGCAGAATGAATTGCCCTGGGGAAGATAGAGCCAAGGAGATCTGTTGCAACTTATCCCGAGCTATCCTTTCCATCAACCATTCAGTAAAAATAAATGTAACAGGTGACACTGGCCGTACGACCAATGCGTTTCTTGAGTGAAGCACGTTTGAAGGGCTCCCAGGAAGAGGGGAGTCCGTGATTTTTAAGAAATGTAGAGAAGAAATTCTCCTTAAGCGGAGCAGGTGACACAGCTTCAAACCTGAGCTATCTTCGGGTGGGGTGTGGGGTGAAGTTTCAGCTAGAGTCTGCTAAGTCATTCAGCGGGTTTTCAAAATCAATCTCTGTGGCCAGTATCCAAGTACCTCTAAAAGAGGTTTAGCTAAAGACATAAAGACAAAACCAAAAACACTAAACAAGCAACTGCTAACATGCATACATGAGAGACTGAGAGCATTTGCTATTTAATAACCAAAGCAGGATGGATGGCACTTTTCTTTCCTCAAAAAAGTAACAGACCACATTGAGTATGAGAGACACAGAGGATATACAGTCTGTGGCAGGGGCCCAAAATACCCACAGAAGGTTGTATATGGAGCCATATGCCTAAATATCAGGGGTGAGAAACTTCAGAACAGAGAACCAAGAGACATGTCTGGAGATGGCAGCAGAGAAGATTTTTGCGGTGCTTAGAAACACCTGAGCCCCAACTGTGACATTCAGAGAACTGGAATATGAAGCTGGCTGAATGTTCTACCATTTCATAACTGAGAACCAAACCAGAGTGCTTATAGTTCATTAGCACTGTTGCAGTTTAATTTTATACCATAGGTTAGTGTGAGTGAAAGAAACATGGATGATTTAAACAACTAAAGATTGACCTGATTGTTGAGAGATACAAACGAAATCAAGGGCTTAGTCCCCTAATTTCTCCTTACACTTTTCTTTTCCATTCACTGAGGTATAACTGACAAGTGGACGGCACAGTGATTCAACATCTGTAATATTTTGCAAGATGGTGCCACAATAGGAATAGTTACCACCTGTCACCTTAAAATATTAGTACAATATTACAATTATATACTCCGAGCTCTACATGACATCCCCATGACTTATTTATTTTATAACTGGGAGTTTGTACTTCTGGATCCCCTTTACCCTTTCTGCCACCCACCCCAAACCCCTCTCCCCTCTGGCAACCACCCATCTGTTCTCTGTATCTATGAGTCTGATTTTGTTTCGGTTTGTTTGGTTTGCTTTGGTTTCTTTTGCTGTCCAGAAACTTTTTCGTTTGGTGTGGCTCCATTCTTCTATTTTGGTTTTGTTTTCCTTGTCTTTGGAGCCACAGCCAAAAATTCATCACTATGACCTATGCCAAGGAGCTAAGCCCCTACAGGTCTTGGGGTGAGCAAAGCTGCATGCAAGCCTTCCGAGAGGGAAGTCTCAGTTTCCTGTAGCATTTTGGGACTCCTGGATGTCAGTCCTCTCGGTTTTCCAAGCTAGCTATTCTAGGGGTGCGTATATCTGGTGCAGATCCCAGGGGCGGGGATGCCCAGTGTTGGGCATCAGCTCTTTGCTCCTCTGGGAGAAGCACCTGTCCAGTGAGATCTCTTTCTTTGTTTCTTTTTCTTTTTTGTCATGTGTGGGGTTTTAGTCAAAAGGTCTCTCTGCCTCTCCTACCCATCTTGATGCGGTCCTTTTGTTCTCTGTTGTGGAGAGCGGTTCATCTAGTTTCCAGGTCTTGTTTCTAAGGGAAATGATTTGTAAGAAGCTGTGGATTTCCTGTGTGCACAGGAGGAACTGAGCTCAGGATCTGCCTCCGTCGCCATCTTGCACATCTTTTTTCTTCTATTCTTATTTTGGGTACTTGAACCGCGGAGTGTCTTTCTGTAGGTATGAACCTGGTTTCGAGTTCTACCTCATTCATGTATAAGCTTTGTACTCTTGTCAAGTTCCCTAGGCTTGTAAATGTCAGATTTCTAATCTATAAAATGGGGACAATATTTTATGCAACATAGATACAGTGAAACCTTGGTTTGGGAGCATAATTCATTCTGGGACATGCTTGCAATCCAAAGCACTTATGTATCAAAGCAAATTTCCCCATAAGAAATGATAAAAACTCAGATAATTCATTCCACAAACCAAAAATATTCACATAAAATGATTACAATACAGTAATATAATGCAAGATAATAAAGAAAATGCAAAATATAAAGAAAAATAAATAAATTAACATTTGGAACCCTTTGTGGCTGGTGTGAGGGAGACAAGGGAGAAGAGGGTGATTGTGCAGGACAACGTTCACAATCACTAATGGAATCACTGCCAGCTTTTGGCTCAATGGAATCTTTTTCTGCATGGGAGCCATTGAATACACTCACACAGATGTTGACTACACTACAGTATTAATACACTCTTGTCATATGCTGTATTTAATGTAACTGGCAATAAGGCAGCAGGGGAAAGGGTCTCTATGTGCAGGCAGGCTGACCTAGACTGAAGCAAAGCTTTCCTAAGCTTATTCTTGTATGGAAAAGCAAAGGACTGTCCATAGATGCTTTGAAGTGACAAAAAGTACATTAGTGGGGCTGCCTGGGTGGCTCAGTTGGTCAAGCATCTCACTTAGGCTCAGGTCATGATCTTGCAGTACATGAGTTCTAGCCTGCCATCGGGCTCTGTGATGACAACTCAGAGCCTGGAACCTGCTTCAGATTCTGTGTCTCCCTCTCTCTGCCCCTCCCCGGCTTGTGTGCTCTCTCTCGCTCTCTCTCTCTCTCAAAAATAAATAAACATTAAAAAAATACATTAGTGCCAGAAGTGGGTATCTTCCAACGTTCTGAAAAATCACTTTTTTCTTCAAAACAGCCTGAGACCAGGCATCCTAGCATGGGAGACGATCACCCATAATCCTGCAGAGAGAGAGAAAGAGAGAGAGAGAGAGAGAGAGAACCATCGGCTCACTTGCGATCATGTGACATTTGGCATCACATACTACTCATACTGCAAGACATTGCTTGTTTATCAAGTTAAAATTTATTAGAAATGTTTGCTCGTCTTGTGGAACCCTCACAGAACAAGTCGCTTGCAATCCAAGATTTTACTGTATATATAGATACAAGATAGATGTATTAGATATATACATAGGTGGCACCTGGGTGGCTGAGTTGGTTAAGTTGTGACTCTCGATTTCAGCTCAGGTCATGATCTCATGGTTTGTGAGTTTGAACCCTCCCTGCCTCTGTCTCCGTGCTGATAGGCAGAGCCTGCCTGAGATTATCTCTCTCTCACTCTCTCTCTCTCTATCCTTTCCCTGTTTGTGCTCTCTCTAAAAATAAATACATAAACTTTAAAAAAGATATGTATATATGTATACATGTACACATATGTGTCAATATATACACATAGATATAATTACCTATATATAGTATAGATAAAACCTGTTTATACAGACCATATATATACATATACAGATATCTATCTTTAGCATCTATTTCTGTATATATCAAAAAAATTAAATATAAGGGCTAATGATTTGTTCATCTAGTCCTTAAAGGAACCTGATGGTCAAGGTTACTTTTTTCCTTAGTGATGGGAATAAAGTAGCAATGACTCCACACATCTACCATCAGAGAGAGAGTTTCTCATGCGTCTTAAAGCCTCCCCATGATTTCTTCTATCATAGCACATAACCTCTAGTCTAGAATTTGTTTTGTGGATGTCTCCCTTCTAGACTTAAACTCCTAGAGAAAATGAATGGTATCCTAGTTAACTCATGCATTATCTGGCACAGATGTTGGAACTTCATAAGAGCTAAGAAAATAGAACTCAAGTCAGTAAGTGAGGTCATATGCTATGACAATTTCAGTTTTAAGGATTTTAAATGGTGTCATAAAAAAGTCAGGGTGTCCTTTATGTCCAAAGCCTGAAATAATTCAAATGCCCTCAAATGAAAAATTCATCCAGAATAGCATCATTGCAAAGTAAATTTTAAAAGTGTATTCATTACTCCTGCTTCGGCTGCTGTTTTAGAAACACTCACCCTGCAGGACTCTAAGCCCAAAGTCTGAGTAGTTTAGCAAGACCAGTCTTCCTTAGAAGAGTTTCAGTAACAATTTGTGACCCCTTACTCCCCACCCACCCGGACCCCAGCACCTTCAGACTGCCCAAATCTCTGCTTAGCCCCTTACCCCCTGAGTAAACACTTTCTGCCTGACTTTTCAGATTCTGTGCCATTTACTACCAGTGAGTGCCTTCCCAAGAAGATACATTGTACCAAATTCAGGACTCCCTTCTTGGTGCCTCTCATGTGTTCAGTATTCTGAATCCTCAAGTCCCAGCTCAGTTGATCTGAATTCTAATTTTTGTACCCCAAGAATTGCAACACTGTTACCAGCTTTGCACAGCTTTTTCTCTACTTTCTTTCAGCTCCTCAACTTCTGGAGCCCAAGACTCTGCAAAAGACTTAAGGGGAAAATGAGCGGGGTAGAAAAGATACAGCTGGATGTTTTCCTTTCTGCCAGAATCCTTGTTTCTAAATATCTTATAATTTTGATTGCTTTCCAGTGTCCATAAAGAGATTTTAAAAGTTGGGGCGCCTGGGTGGCGCAGTCGGTTAAGCGTCCGACTTCAGCCAGGTCACGATCTCGCGGTCCGTGAGTTCGAGCCCCGCGTCGGGCTCTGGGGCTGATGGCTGAGAGCCTGGAGCCTGTTTCCGATTCTGTGTCTCCCTCTCTCTCTGCCCCTCCCCCGTTCGTGCTCTGTCTCTCTCTGTCCCAAAAATAAATAAAAACGTTGAAAAAAAAATTAAAAAAAAAAGAGATTTTAAAAGTGTATGTGTTTTGCATTCTTCTAATTTTTAAAGACTCTATTTTTTAATTTTATTTGTAAATAAAGAAATTGATTGCAGCATCTCATAGAACAGTAAAAGTAGAAATAATATAAAAGTCCAAAATAGGAAAGAATTTTTTAATATAATTAATTGTCAGGTTAGCCAACATATACAGTATGTATACAGTGTATACATACAATATATACAGAGTATACAGTGCTCTTGGCTTCAGGAGTAGAGTTTAAATCAGGGCGCTTCTTTTTCTTCAATATATTCTCTCCCACTTCCAACTCTTGAATGTGTTGATAAGCATATTGGTTCAAATCCCTATCTTGTGCTACTAATGTCCTGCAAAGTTCTTTTCAATCACAGTTCTCAAAAATCCTTTATTCTTTGCTTCCTTCTGCCTGCTCACTCAAGTCCTCACTCCCTCAACGATGCTACAGGGAGACCTGAATGGGAAAAGCATGCTCTTATCCTGATTGTTGCCCTGAGTTGTTTCATCCAAACATTTATCACATTTCCAAGCTTCTAATAGTAGTTTTGAAATGTTCTTCACCAGGCCGCCTGGGTGGCTCAGTCGGTTAGGCATCCAGTTCATGGTTTCAGCTCGGGTCATGATGTCATGGTTCATGAGCTTGAGCTGCACATTGGGCTGGGCTCCATGCTGACAGCACAAAGCCTGCTTGGGATTTTCTCTCCTCTGCGGCCCTTCCTGTGCAAGTGCACTCTCTCTCTCTTAAAATAAGTAAGTAACTTAAAATAAATAAATACAAATATAAAATAAATATAATATAAATATAAATATAAATAATATAAATATTCTTCACCGACCATGAAGCCAATGTGATGTATTTCAGGGCAAATATTTTGACAACACTCCACTTGCAGGGCCGATTTCTGTAGAAGTCACAGTAATTAACACGAGCTACCACAAGGCACAGACCCTGAATTTTCGGTAGATTAACATTAGAAGGGCTAAATTCTTGCTCACATCACATTAAGAGGGCTTTAGGAGACTGCGCTGGACTGCTCTTTTCTATGCAGTGCCCCAAGAATGAAAGCTACCTCCCTCCTTGGTCATGCCTTCTGGGATCTAGAACCTTCCAGGTCTTGGCAGGCAAAGTGAGAACTAGAGAATCCCATGGGCTATTTGTAAAAGGTAGTGATTTGTGCAACCTTCTTCTATGCACTACCAGCCAGAATTAGTCACAGTACTGTGACTAGGTGAGTGAAGGCTATGAAATAAGGGGACACATCTCCACCACAGATGGACTATGCAATAAACAAGTCCATGAACACAAAGCACGTAAAGAGCATTCACTTCTCTGGAGAAGGGCGTTACAACAGAAAGAGGGCATAAAAATATTTTCTAGCTTTATAATTTTGTCTTTTCACTCACCTGTGTCTTCCAATTAGCACGAACTTTTACTGAAAGTCATTGAGTCCAAGCAAAACAATTGATATTATTGAAAAAGAATCTAAATTTCTAACAATTGATACATTACTCGACTCTGGTTTTATTTTTGGTGTGTATTAATGCAAAGCATTTAACTTGTTCTGATGCATTCCCTGTAATTAAACACTTAATTTCCTCAGGTTTTTCAATATTGCATTCAGGTCTTGAATAATTATCAGAAAGAGAACAATCTGAAAAATTCTGTGTGTTTGATGAATATGTTTAAGGATTCATAAATGAGAACTGAATCACTATATTTTATAACATAATTAGCCTTAGTTGAAAAAATGGGTAAGATTAATACACATTTTTGAACATATGGCTAGTTATTTAAAACTAATTATTAGACCAAGCTGCTATCAATGTATTTGTAGTGACCAAATTGCCCTCAGGGAACATAATTTTCAGCCTAAGCATTTAGAGAACTACCTTTGCCTATTGTGAAACACCAACTCTCACATATCAAAGTTTAGTTTCCATGTTCTAAATAGAGAACATAATTGGGAGATTAACTTAATATTTCATCTAGTGAATATTTATTCTCTCTCTTTTTTCCTTTCGTGTAGAACTGTCTCTGTTTCTATTCAACCTGAAAGTATCAATTTAGTTCCCTACTTCTTTGTCTTTAGAGCTATCTATGTTGTACTTTCTCTACCAGTGAATTTATATATAGCTTCCCTCATGGGCACCTTCACACTGAGCCTTGTTTGTACTTTTTTACCTTCAAGAGCACAAGTATTTGACTTGAGATTACCTATCTATCTATCTGTCTACCATCTCTGTATCTGTCAATCAAAATATCTATCCATCCATCCATCCGTATCTCTCACTCCCTCTCTTTACATATGCACACAGATGGACACACTCAAGTGTCAACCAAGAAAGAATTTCCTGAAAATTAAGGCAAATAGATGTGTAATTGCGCAATCCAAATTGCAATTTGGGAGACACAAGTTCAGGTAGAAACCCAAATTGTGTTCTTGGAAAAACAAAGAGAGGAAAGAATTACAAAAATTAAAAAAAAAAAAAAAATGCAAGTATAGTTCTCATTCAGGTCCCTTGTGCAAAACAGGGATTGAAATTAGGTTAATTTGGATTGGTTGGGTTAATATGCAAATGAGATATTGAAACTTATTGAACTGGATTGGCTCCTTTTGAAGTGGGTGGTCTAGTTGTCATGGTGACAGGGAAGCTGGTCCAGGTTGAGTGCTTCAGGCTGGCCTAAAAGTTCAAAAAGCTCATACATAGTTCCTCCCATAGGATGTACATAAACTCCTTTTCTGTTAGGGTCTTCTGACCCTATTTTAAGAGACTCAACTAGGCTTGCTTCCTGTAATTTGAAATCTTCTTGTACCCAAGAAATGTGTAATAGATTGAAAAGGAAGAAATTGATAACTTTCTTATTCTCATGTGTTTCTCTCTCCATGTTAATTCGGGATGTGAGTACATCATATCACGGTCATGGAAAATGATTGAGAGTAGTAGGATTATGCAGGCAGAAAAAAGAATGTGGACATAGAATGAGTGATGAACTTATGCAATTGGAAGAAAGTGATATCTCTGGCTACCCATATGAAGATTATATTGAGGGAGGAGACTGTGGGAGGGATCAGGGCTTAATTTAAATGTAGAAGAGCAAGAATGAATGTACCCCAACGCTAAACACGCCAACTACAAAACTATAAAACTTAAAAGACTCATGCTTCTCATTTAGCACTCATTGCTTGTACGTTTTGTGGAGAAAAGCGGAGAAACATAGAGAAAGCGACCTTTCATTTAGATATTTTTTCCACCTGTGGTCTTCTACTGTCAAGTTATACCTTAATTATTTGGTGGGTTGTACCACATCTGTTTTCTTCTCACTAAAAACCACCAGAGCAAATATATAGGTGTGATGTAATTACTAAACTTTATGTCACTTATTGCATGTTCTGAATTTCATAGCATCAAAGTTGTTGGATATATATTTCTCTCCATGGCAAGAGTATATTTACTGTCATATCCATGTGATGTATTTGAACAAATGCATCAGAAGGAGCACTTGGCACAGACTAAATTTCAGCAAGTCATTTTGAGCGCGAAGTTAAGAAGAAAACACTAGTCAGCTGGTTCTAATAGTCTCTGGACACCACAGGATCCTGTATTTGAAAGGCAGCCTTTCCTAAGTCCCTGTTTTCACTGTTCCTGATAGCTTTTTTGTAAAATCCATTAATGTCTATCAAAACAGGCAGGATGAGTAAGGTCAAAAAAGAGGAAGGAGTAGTTAGTCCAGGTGTCTCGGTTATCAGTAGAGTCAGAAGGAGAAATAAACCAGAGAAAAGGTGGGTGATTCAGATTAAGATTAAGCTCTGAATGAGCAAACTCACGATCTTGACTGTTCTTTTGTCACAGCAGAAGCCATGCCTGCTCCCAAAACAACCTCTGGGTACTCATATGAAATTCTTGGTATCTCTTTCTGCTTTTTTTCATTGTTTAAGTGATCTCTACGCCAGACAGGGGCTCAAATTCACAACCCTGAGATAAAGAGCCCCATGCTCTACTGACTGAACCAGCCAAACACCCCTAGGATCTCTTCTTGGATATCAAAGGAGTGATGAGCTCAAGTGGTTTTTATATGATTCCCAGGTTAAGTGCTCCCTATCAGACTGATTGAGTTTGTAAAAACCTTGAACTGAGTGACTTGTATTACGTTAAATGATCTACTACAAAAATTAAAGAAAAAGAACAAGAATCAAGACATCAAAATTGAGTAGTTTAAGTGGTTTATATCTCTTAACATGGCAGTCTAGCTCCTCAAAGATCACGGGGTAGTTTTGTTTCCCAACGTTATTATTCAGGGTCACAAGTTCTTCCTTCCATCTCGTTGCTGCAACACCTCTCTCTCCGCCCGCCCCACAGTGTTCTTATACTCATCTGCATGTTGGAAAGGCAATGATTTTGCCATCTATGTTTTAGGCCACGGGAAGGGGAAAATGTCACAGTCCAAGGAGAGAGGCCTTTTTTAAAGTCTGAGATGGACTGGGAAGTTGCTTCTGCTCTTCACCCTACTTTTCGTTGTTCCAACCTAATTGCATCATCTTCTCTAGCTGCACAATAAATGCGGGAAAGGTAGATCCATGTCTCAAAATGGGCAAATATTTTTTGAGGGATGCTAGCCTGCTGCTACAGCACTGCATCTATATATTACTTTCCCATCTCCACTCTCTTTCATCCCATCTGAATGTCTGTCACCCTCTGGGACACATACTCAGCACTAATGGTTTCACATGAATGGATTAATTTATAAGCAAACTGTGGGGTCACAGAGATCCTGTCTGCCGCTGCACGTTCCAGTACCTAGAATCAGTGAGAGTGTTAGCTTCTCTTCTCTCATCAAAGCCAATAAATCTACAGAATAGTGGCACAAAATTGTAGCCACAGACCAGACACATTTTTCATGAAGTAGGAGTTTGCCTCGTTATCAAACAATGGGAGGAGGAAGGCTGTCGGGACTGTGAAGAGTTGTGGGTTTGAAGGCTAATGACAGACTTCAGACCCTGAGTTGTATTTCAAAATTCACGGTGTAATTGACTTAAAAACAGAATTCTTGAGTAAAATAATAAACTGAGAGTTTAAAAAGATTAATGACAAATAAAAACTCTAAAACTACTCATGCAGCAAGCCAAATAGCTCAATTTGTATCAAATTCTTGTCAGAGACGGTGATGCGATCATTTTTACCAAAAATGTCCCTGTAAATTGCCATGTGATTAAACCAGAATCATTTATTTACAAATTCTAATTTGGAAGACATCTAACATATGTTTTCCAGTCTATTTAATTTCCCTAAGTACTCTCTCGGACGTTTTAGTATTAACAAGATTTTTTTTTTCATTATATCTTACAGCCTTGAATAATTTGGCCATAATAAAAATGATTAATGAGTCCAAATGGAGATCGTGTGCATATGTCCTGTATCACCTACTCAGGAGCAGTTTTTCACCCGAGATAAAGGCTTCCCCGAAGAACAGAGAGATTTCCTGCAGAGGTTACTTGAAAAGTCAAAGCAGCTTTAGTGATCGCCCATTGAGCCCTGTGTGAGGATATACAGTATATTAAATATCTTGTGAAGAATTCCTCGACCAGTCTCTCTATACTCACATATGTCTTCTCTGCTGTCAGAAAAATCTTTTGATTGCTTGCCAGTCTTTTCCTTATGGTCCCTGGGTAACCCGAACAAATAATGATAAAACACCTGTGTCAGATACCTAAGTCAGCCTCTGTCTTATAGCCCTGTTGCCAAGTCAAGCCTGTAAATTCTCCCTCCGTAAACACCCCCGGTTTGGCCTCCTCCTCCATGGACACGCTGTCTCATCGAGCTGAGGAGTTGGTCTACTATCCCAGGGAAATGACAGCTTTAGAAAGGACAGGCAGGTGGGGGAAGCGTTGTAGCTTATCCCCCACGGAAGCTTACTGGTTCAAGTGTTTTGTAACTGCTTCTCTGGACCGGAGGGACTTGATGTGGGAGTGGGAAACATCACTTGGGTGGGAAGAGGGAAGCAGGATAGAAAAAGAAGCTGGTCACTGCAGGCATGATCCACTGGGCTTCATGGTATTGTTTTTTTTTTATGAATTAAAACTCTTGGGTTGGAGTTATATTAACAACAGGATGGCAGCAATTAAGCCGAGAGAAAAAGTAGGTCATCTGACAGTAAAAAAATTCTCTGAAATGAGCCATATTCTGTGATTTATTTTTTGGCCAGTGGTAAGATGTGGGGGCAGGGTTTACAAGATTATCTTTAGCTGTTACACCAAGTAATTCCACATTTCCCCCTTTTAGGCACATGGCACTTTTGCGCTTCTTCCCTCTCTTTAAATTTAGCAAGCCGAACATGTCTTGCTTCGGTCAATGAAAGAAGCCAAGGCATAGAACGCTCTGATAGCAAATCCTTGCAAGAATCCTTGCTTATGCTCCCTTAGAGCTTTTCATTTCCTCCCGGTTCTGTTTCTGTAGACAAAGGTCCAGAATGTAAGCTCCCCTTGTCATAAGTCCCTGTTAGAGACATGTGACAGCCTGAAAGATTTCCTTATTTATGCCAGTCACCACTGTCCCGTCTCTGGGGTCTGAGGGACATGGTGACTCAGAGAGCAGCTCAGTTGGTTTTACACCAAGTTCTGCAGATAAAGGTGAACAACATTCACTACAGCCTAAGTTTTAAGTGGTGCACATTCAGTAACACTGGTCTCCTGTGACTTCGTGTGTGATTGCCTGCAAATGAGTAGCCATGACTCCAAGTTGAGTCTTCGTGGCCATTTGGAAGGGGAAGGAGAAATAAAACAGTGGGATGGGATACAGAAAAAATTGTAGGCACCTCGTCCATGAGAGAATAAACTGAAATGTAAAATGTGTAAATTCACAAAAGAATTATAAATAGGCAGCAAATGACATCGATAGGATGTATCATAAGAGGTCAGGAAATGAGGGGGATTTAAAAGGCCATGAGTATGACAGGTAAGAAAGTGGAGTGTGACTATTTCGGTGTGACAGCCACTACAGAGAATTATAAAGTACCTTATAGCCTGTCTATAACATGAGAGGCACATCATTTTTACCTTTTTTATAAGAAAGGGCTGACAAGATATTTACAAAGCTTTTTAATTTTAAGGTCAAATATAACTCATAGGGCCAGAACATTCTGCAATGTCTTCACAGAGCAGACAAATATATTTGGTTCTGGCAAAACAGAAAGGCTGATGAGGGCATAACATCAAGAGGCAGTATGTCCAAATTGTAGTAGTTGAAAAGCACAAAATGTATTTGCGGTAAAATACTAACAGCTAGCGTTGATGGAGTGCTTTCTATGTGTGGAACAAAGCGGTAAGCAGTTTACATGGGTGAAACCGCCTGTTTCTCAACTCAGCAAGGTAGGTTCTCTGCTCTTATGTCTCAACGAAGACACGAAGTTCAGTAACGTGAGCAGAGGTCGAGTTGTAGCCAGAATCCCCAGCTTACCTGCTGTGGTATGGAGTTCACTTGACAAACCGAACTGAAAAGTTTCCTGTAAACAACCTAGAAATAAGGATCAAGAGCTAGAGTGAAGTCAGCTTGTGGGAAAACCTCAAATGCCAGGTTCAAAGGTTTGGATAAAGTCAAAAGCTATTAAGTACACTTTCAAGGACATGGACATTCTTGTTGAGAGAGGTAAGCACAACAAAGGTTAAAAAGACAGTGCACAGCAAGAGAGAGTTTGGGTACAAGCATAAGGATACAAACCATCTTAAAGTTGAATGAGAGACATTCAACCCAAGCTTTAGAAGGCCTGACTTTTTGAAATGAATGATTCTATACTCTATATTGGTTACAAATCCTTGGCGGGGGGGGGGG
>NW_024412395.1:6788607-6915147 GCF_014898765.1 Herpailurus yagouaroundi | reverse complement strand
TGTTTCTGAATGCAAAGAGAATAAACCAAACTCATGCTGGAAGCATTGAGATGTTACTTTCTCAAGTTCACTGGCTGGTTTGGATAGATGTATTAAATTTCAGTTTTCACCCATAGCTACAGTAGCCCTTTTCTGATCTTTTTTTTTTTTCTCTACTTGTTGGAAGACCCTAGATTTATAGCTAGCTGTGGAAAAGCAATAATTTCATGCTGTAACAAAAATGCAGTCTTATTTCTGGTTGCTTAACATTTCAATCTTAACTGCAAACAGACTTTGTAGATTACAGGAAATGGACTTTGCGGATTACAGCATGGTCCTCAGCAAAGGAACTTTGTGGATCATAGAGGGGTCCTCAGCTAACAGACTTTGTAGATTACAACATGGTCCTCAGCATTTGGAGATTTCCATGCAACCATCCTAAAGAGAACTCTTTACTGCACTTCTCCTAAAGAGTTTAGATAGGATGGTGAAGCATCTTGTTCAATCTTGTTTCTTTATCCTAAAAACATGCATGGCATCCTTATGAAAAAGAAGAAAGGGAGACCCTCCAGCATTGGTTTCCTTCTGTTCATTTGCTTTTAGAGTAGTCTTCCTTCACATCCACATGTACCCGACCATGTGTGGATGATTCTTGCAGGAAGTTAATGATCATAGTTCTTAAACTGGGCTGGGAGTGGCAAATGATTCTTCCATGCATGGCTGTTCTCAGAACATTCTCTTATTTTTTTTTTAATTTTTTTTTTCAACGTTTATTTATTTTTGGGACAGAGAGAGACAGAGCATGAACGTGGGAGGGGCAGAGAAAGAGGGAGACACAGAATCGGAAACAGGCTCCAGGCTCTGAGCCATCAGCCCAGAGCCTGACGCGGGGTCGAACTCACGGACCGCGAGATCGTGACCTGGCTGAAGTCGGACGCTTAACCGACTGTGCCACCCAGGCGCCCCAGAACATTCTCTTCTAATGGGGAGTGGGATAGTGTTCCCTTCTGTGGATTTGTTGTTGTTGTTGTTGTTGTTGGCTTTTTTTTTTTTTTTTTTTTTATCCCTTGTGTCATCTTGGGGAGAAAAACAGCCTGTAACTTATTGAATTTTGGAAACTCAAAATAGTATGGTGAGAAGATTCGTAATTATACCTAACTCTCAGGGCATAATGACTTAATTAATATACCCTTCATGAGACTTTGCACTGTGGGAAGCACACAGCTGCACCGGCTGATGGAAATTAAGGTGTCATGAAGTGCACAAGCCTGAGAGTTTTGATTGTGTGTGTTTTAAATGTTTAATATAGATTTTTTTTCCTTTCTTTTGGTTTAATCTGTGCGCAGAAATCCGCTCCTGCCTTTCCTCTGCCGGTAAATGATAAATGAGGAGGAGAAAAGTATGTAAGGTTGAAGCCCCTGAAGTTGGTAGTGACATAAATCAATCTTGGCTGGATATTCCTGGCTTAAGGTGATTTCAAAACATACATTTCATTATGTTTGCTCCGTTTTTCTCAGCTGTTAACCTAAGAGTAGTTCAAAATGGTTTAGGGGTAGTTGTTTTATTTTTAGTCTTACCACCTGCACAGATTCTTAGGAGCCATACATTTCATTTTTTTAAGTCCCTTTGAACTCATGAGAATTTCTACATTCCCCACTTTTAAAAAGTTACTATATCATATTGCACTTCTTTTTTTTTCTTTTTTTTAACTTTTATTTATTTTTTTGAGAGATACAGAGACAGAGTGGGGAAGGGCAGAGAGAGAGGGAGACACAGAATTCAAAGCAGGCTCCAGGCTCTGAGCTATCAACACAGAGCCCAGCTCAGGGCTCAAACTCCTAAGCCTGAGTTGAAGAAGGATGCTCAACGAACTGAGCCACCCAGGCGCCCCTATTGTATTGCACTTCTATGTGCCTTTTGTTTATTAGAAGTGAAAGCCATTTGAGCTCCCTCCTAGAAAAGTACAAATGTCCATGAAGCTGAACCAGACCCCTGAGCATTTCTGATGGAGGGAAATTGAGCTGAAGTAACCCTAGTGAGGCTAAATTAGCATTTGAGCACAGGCCAGGTGTTCTAGGTTTCTCTCTCTCTCTCTCTCGTTCTCTTTCCCCCTCTTTATCCCCAAACTCCTACAGCCCCCATGCTCCTCTTCTCTTTCTCTTCTCTTTTTCATGTCCACCTTTAAGAAGACGGGATCATATATGTGTATGAGTGTTTTCGTCTATTAAAGCTAAATTCATGTGCTGGAAATCTGGGTGACAAGAAGCCTGGAAAAGCTCAATCTGAAAGAAGAGTGGCCAAACAATCAGAGAATAGAAGTGTGTGGAAAGTTTGTACTCAAACGTAGGCACCGCCCATACACGTGGAAAAGTCAAGAGAGAGGAAAAATTCCAAGTTAGAGCTCTGTATGTAACCTCAGGCACATCCAAGCCAGCTGCAATACAGATACTGAACCCACGGGCAAAACTGCAACACAAAAGTTACCTCTGAAATCAGTTTCTGAAATTTTGGAACCCCAGCGCTCACAGAAGAGAGCGTATTATTAGACAGCCTTGGATAACCACCCTTGGTGGTTTGCCAAAACACTATTTTCTTCCCCTTTTTACCACCAGTCCTCCGTATTTTTAAACATCTTACATCTCTGTGTACCTTCTCTTCAAAGGTCTTGCAAATAATATGAAAACCTAAGTAAACAGAATTTTTTTCCATTCTGTGCAGCGATGCTAAGTGTCCAGACATAATGGAAAATAAATATTTATTCATGGTATTTACCCTAGATACACCGATGAGCCCAGTATACTTACAGCCAATAGGTATATATTAAATGAAAGTGCTAAGAATTAGAGAGCACACAGTGTTTTGATTTACTAAATTAAAGAGGCAGAGTAGTGCAGTGGTAACAAGCACAGGCTTGAATGTGCCTTTATTCGAAGAAATCTCCACATACTCTCGGAATGGGCTTGAACATATCATTTTTTGTAACCTCATCATCTTCATCGGAAATGCTTAAAGTGAGAATGGACATATCACAAGGTCTTTCTGAAAATTTAATTAGGTAGCACAGTATCGTTCATACTTGCTACATGGAATATAAATGGCTACACACTGGTCATATGGCCATATGCATAAAATATAACATAAAATATTTAAATCATAAGTAGTAATTGATAACTAATAACAGTCCAGCTAATAGTACAAGGAAGTCTTTCCTAAAGAAGCTTTTAACATATTTGAAAAGATGAGACATACATACCCAAAAGAACGTTTATTGTTTTAAAATACACATATGCAACAAAGGTCCATTCATCAAGATTTCATGACTCTTGGTCTTGTTATGGTAGAACACAGTATGTTGGGAACAGAGTGATATGTGGTCAGTTTCCAAACTTCAGTACTAAATATATTTTCTATTAAAATGGCTTAGTCTGTTTGGAGTCCAAAAAGCTCTGCATGAAGAAGTGGGTATATTCTGAAAATTGCAGAAGACACCTCGATTCTGTTTTTTAGCAAGGGATATGCCCTTGGAACTGGCTTTGGTAGAGTATGATTGAGTATCCATATGTCTGGAAAAGAGAATTTACAGGTTGAAATGGGTTCTTTTGGCGCATGGCCTTGCACAGGTATGTGGGTGAGGGGAGGCGGACTGATTGGGTCCCAAGGCAGCCTCTGTGGCGAAATCTACCATCTGCTGGGCTCCACCCCTACAGGGTCTGGAACTTAGACTTGATCGAATTTGAAGATGCTAGTTCATGCTCACAAAGCTCGTGTGACCAGTGTTTAAAACTATGGTGCCAACTAAATAATTCACAATAAACAGAAACAACTACAAAACATGTTGGACTCTTGCATAGAAGAGGTTAAAACGTTTTCACCCTACTGGCAGATTCTACTGATGGGAAGACAAATGGTATTTGGTGTTTCAACATCCATTTCCCTTATGTCTCTATCTATTCAGAACCCCAAGTTCCAGCTGGACATATGACCATCCAACTAAAGACTTCCATGCAGTTTGGATTGGCTGTGCATGCAAGTTTCTACCAACGCTCCTATAGATGGACATGATGAGTAACTCCTGAAGAAGGAGTTATACCGTGTAGCACCTGCTGGGATGAACATGTGGTGGCAGGCACCAGAACAGCCACTTTACTCCAAGAGATGAAAGTCACACACTGGGACTGGCAGAGCAGTACATGCGAAGAATTATGGAATCCTAACACATGGAGTCTCGTTGTTAGCACTCTACTCTTTAAGCTGGGACTGCTTTGATAGAGAGGGAAATAAGAATTGATCTTTCAACTACTGATATGCTCTGCTTTGTTACAAACAACCAAATTCATTCCCTAAATAATAACCATGTTGACCCCATTCCATGTTCTTAAGGTGATCACCTCTTGCCCAATACATGTAGCATCTGCATCAGTTTAAGTACCATGGAAGTTGAGAGAAGTTTGCAGCCAATGAGTTTTGGAGGGATCAGAGAGTTATATATAGAAGGATTTGGCAAGAGAGAGCCATGCCGAGCAGAGGCCAAAGAGGGAATGAACGTGGCATGCAGAGAGCAGTGTGCAGCCTATTGTGCCTGAAGCGATGAAGTTAATTTAGAAAATAAAGTCAGATAAATGAGGGAAGAACACATTAATTATCAGCTAGATGATTTGATTAACTAAAGTATTCTGTTTTTCCATAATTCTGAGACATTTCCAAGAAGCAAATGCAATGAAGAAATTGAGAAATCTATTACAGATTCTCCATTTTCTTGTGACCTAATTCATTTATCTGTTATCCTGTTGAACTCTTTTGATGCTTCTGCAAAATACACCCAGAAAAAGCATGGAAAAGCATGAACAATGACAGGAGTATGGACTATAACTGCTCATTTCCTTAAACTTCTACATGAAAAGCTGTCATTATAAATCCCGTCGAAGGAAGGAAGGAAGGAAGGAAGGAAAGAAAGAAAGAAAGAAAGAAAGAGAGAGAAACAACCACACAAAGTGCATGTGTGAGCTTCAGGCTCAACGTTTGGGAATGATTCATAATCTCAGATAGCTTTAGCCTGCCAATTGTCTAAAATAAAATTCTGTTACCCCACTGATGATTAATCATACTCCAAAATAGGAGAGCTTAAAGCAGTGGATAAAAATAGGAACAGGAAATGAAGAATGGAAGGTTCATAGATGAAAATGTAATTTTTGTGGAAGAATTAGCTATCTTCCCTGGTGGGATCTTTAAAGCTTCTTCTCTAAAGCAAAGCCATCTGGGTTAGAAGGATTTAGTATTTCTCTCTCTCTGCCTTTTTCAGGCCAGTACTTTATGACACGGTTAGTCATGCCCACTCAAGTCTCCTCTTAATCCTCTTGTGCCAGACAGAGAATGGTAACCTTAGGAAGACAAGAGGTTTTTCTGCCTCTTCTCTCTTACTGCTGTAAGTTTTCTTTAAGATCATCTCTTAATGGAACGGTTGGCTTTGTTTATAAATGTAGGTTTTAATGTGTTTGATAGTAATTAAAAAGTGTTTCATGGGGACCAAGTATTTGTTGGACTATGTGTGGACCTGCAAAATTTACTTTAGCTTGTACTAATGACCTTCCCCAGACTTACTCAATTCTTGTGAGATGTCATTTCCATTGTCCCAGGATCTCTCAGCTGGAATATGATACTGCTAGCCTACATGCCCACAGGTCTGATCTCATAACTATGTTCCTCGATTCTACTGAGTCTGTAGTCTAACATCCATGAACTTCCATTTCTCTCCACCTCGATTTGTGTCACCGGAGACAAAATCTACTGTCATCTGGTTAAGGGTATTTATATATGGCTCCTCCCAATTACTTACCTACAAAAACAGACACATTGTCTTTATAGGGATTCGAGGCTAGTGGTTGTGAGTGAAATGGCAGCCACTGGAAGATTTTGAGGTTGAATGATATGATCTAAACTTTCAAGAGGATCAGTCTGAATGCTGGCTTGAGAATAGACTTGAGGAAAACAAGGAAAGAGAGGAAGATGTGTTAAGAAATAACTTCAGCGTCTCAGGCACCTAGGTGGCTCAGTCTGTTGAATATTGGACTCTTGATTTCAGCTGGGATAATGATCTCAGGAATGTGGGACTGAGTCCCGCACCAGGCTCTGCACTGGGGGTGGAGCCTGCTTGGGATTCTCTCTCTCTCCCTATCTCCCTGCCCCATCCCTTTTCAAAAAGAAAGAAGGAAAGAAACCACTTCAGTGTATCGTGAATAACAACAGAGTAGGAGAGAAGTGGTAGGAATATGGATATATTTTGAAAGTAGAGTTAGTATCTCCTGAAGACTTAGAAATTTTGGTATGAGAGAGAGGGGAGTAAACACAGAATTCAGCTCTAGGCCTGGGTAAGTGGAAGGCTGCCATTGACTGAGATGGAGAAGATTCATGATGGAGGGTGTTGGTGAATGTATGGGGGCTGGTGTGAATCAGGGAGCTAGTGGAACATGTTGGGTTTGAGATATGATTTGCACAGGTAAGTGGAGATGTTGAGTAGAAAGGTGGATAAATAGCCTGCAGTTTGGAAAAGTGGTCTAGGATGGGAGTCCATATATAAAGATAGTATTTAAAGCCATGGGACCAAATGAGATAATTTAGAGTATAAGTATATTTAAAAATGAGATGATAATCAAGGGCTAAAACATTAGACATATCAGTATGAGGTTATTAGGGAGAATAGGAGGAGGCAGCAAAGGAGACTATTATGGGATATACCTTATCGGAAAGTAAATCCAATAAACTCTCACAAAGGGGTTTTATACTAATTGCGTCTATGCCTAACAAACAGGTGCTCTAGTTAAACTTCATTTTCTTGTGGGACAAAACTTCCATGTGTGATTACTGTTTCACGCAGCAAATAATAATTGAACACTTACTCAGTGCCAGGTATTGTCCTATTTGTTTGCAAAAGAAAGGCAAATTTTTCAAATCCCTACCTTCAAATAATTCAGTCCATAAAAGAAAAAAAATGCATAATGTGGGGAAATACAATTAAAACTGTCAAAGCATTATATCATAGATGTAAGTCAAGTGCTGTGCTCCATGACTCCCAAATCCCCTCCATGAACTTTGTCAAGTTCAAGGAAGGAAGTCATGTTTGCAAATACAAAAAGGGGCCATGTAATTGGAGTTTGGAGTTCCTTTTTTTTTTTCTCATTTACAAGACCTTTTGGAGAGCTCTGATGACTCTGAAAATTTCATATTTCACATGTGCTCATTTGACTTACAAAGGACATATGTTTAATATGGCAGAGTCCAGGAGAGCACCTTAACTACTTACTTTTCTGAAACCAAGTGACCTTCAACCCCTCTCTCTTCAATCTGATATACAATAAACAAATCAAGCCCTTTAAAAACAATAGCTCCATATACAACAAAAGAATATAAATAGCAACTGATGAAATCCAGGAAATAATTAAATAGAAAAATCAATCCAGTGATATGAATATCTACCTTACAAGAAAAAAATGTAAGAAGCCACTGCTGAAAATAGCATTTGGGGTATGGGGAAAAAAAGAGTATGTAAGTATGTTAACATTTAGTAGAATAAATTTGAAAAAAAAAAAAGAGTGTTAAAAACAATAAGAGAAAAGTGATAGATATTAAAAACAAATGATGTTAATCCAATATACTTGTTATCTTTGCAACAAATAAAACATAGACCTATCCAAAATATAATAGAAGAAACTCTCTTGAAAAAAAAAGGCACTGTCCATATGTTCAAGAATTATTAGAAAATGCAAGAATTCAAGAAAAATGGTACCCATGACTCTTTTCTTAAAATTACCTTAAAAAAATCTAGATGGTTATGTTCATCTAGAGAAGTGTACTGAAAATTAAATGAATTTAAATACATAATTAAAACACAATAAAAAACCTGTGGGAATTATGTTGATAGAAAACAATGCATTTTTTTAAATATTAGTCAAACCAACAAGTAAAAAGAAGATGGATTTAGTGTAAGTTTGCTTATTTCCTTATTATTCATTCCCAAGTCAATAAATACTGCTTAAACATAAATCAATAGAGATATGCTTAAGCATATACTTTAAAGTTATAAAATAATCAATTAAAAACTGAAAGGAAGAGACTGTAAATTGTCCAAAGAAATAGGACAAAATTTATAAAGGAAAATTTAGAAGGGTGCCTGGGTGGCTCAGATAGTTAAGCATCCAACTCGATTTCTGCTCAGGTCATGATCTCAGGATTCACGAGTTTCAGCTCTACATCAGACTCCTCACTGACAACGTGGAGCCTGCTTGGGAGTTTCTTTCTCCCTCTTGCTCTACCCCTCCCCCATGCTGCCTCTCTCTCTGCCCCTCCCCAAATCCCACGGTGAGTGTGCACTCTCTCTTTCTCTCCCTATCTCTCAAAATAAATAAACTTCAAAAAAATATTTAAAATGCAATAAATAGAAAATCAGGTAAAATAATTATGCAAATGAAATCTAATTATACCTTTCAATTAAAGTGCAGTGTTGAACAGCGGGTATGGTTGACCATACGGGTCCCAAGAGGCTAAACTATGTATTATTTGGCCCTTCACAGAAAATGTTGTTGACCACTGCTTTATTCTCAAAAAAACATATTATAACTATAAAGCATCTAAATGCCATGAATCTTTATTCTCCACCCATCATTGCATTAAAATATGTGAAGAAAAAACACGAACAAATGAAACTTAAAAGTAGTCAAAAGTCCAACTTTATAATGTCTATTGTAACACCATGATGGATCAAGTGGTGGATCTAAATAACCTAACTGGTAAAACCAATCTCACCGTCCAAACTACAATCGAATGAATACAGGCACATACATTGTTAGCGAATGTGTGTGCGGACTCAGTGAAGAGCCATCTGGGATTACCCACCAACAGCTACAATCCCACTTCTAAGAATTTGTTCTGAATATATACCTTCATGTGATACAAAAATCTCCATCCAGCTTGTGAAGCATTGCTTGTGATAGTGAATACAACAAAAATTCAAAACTAAAACACAAGTAGAAATAACCAAAACATTAACCAAGAAAAGAGTAGTTAATATATAACTCTTATGATGCGTATAATGTAGTCATTAAAAAGAATGAGGAGACTTTATATGCTTCCTAGAGATATAAAGTGAAATGCGTAAGTAAGAAGAAAAACACAATTATAAGCAAACACTCATATATATGTAAGTACATGCAGGGAAAATTTCTGAGTGATTACATAAACATATTAAATGAGCTTATCTTTCAGAAATAACCTTAGGAGTCAGGGCTGGGGGAGCTTATTCTTCTCGTTTTTAAATTATATTTTGACAATATTTTTATCATAATAACATTTAATTTGACTTCTAAAAAAATGTAGATGTCACAGTTATGTGGTAGTGGTACTGGGCTGGATTTCTCTTTTTTGATTAACACGGACTGTATTAAAACCAAGAGAATGGCTGAGGCTTATTCCAGGATTTCACATGCTGAACTATGGACATATCCCCACCCTCCCTGGATCCTGTGAGACTGTCTGTTTGTCATCATGAACATTTGGGTAAAGGAAATGTATCATCTTCTGCTCTTTGAGAAGTTATGTGGACAGGGCTGAAAGCTTTGATTTTCTGCTTTGTTCCTGGGATATCATGACAAACCTGTCTGTATAATTGTGTTATATCTGAGCAATTCACGTCCAGAGGCAGTGGGCTTCAGGATCTCCCTTTCCCTCATTTCCCTTTAATAAGATACCCAATTTGGACATCTCATTTCACACTTGTTTTGTCTCTCTGCAGGTGATGTGGTACTCACTGCATGCTCATATTCCTAAATGTAAACACATCAGCACCTACTGACTATTCTTATACAGTATTTTCTGGGTACTGACTCCATGAGTCTTTTATGTGTTGTGGGATTTCTTTTTCTCTCCCAATGCTGTGAGTCAGTTCTATCTCTCCCTCTCTTTTATCCTAAGGGAACCTGTAATTAGGAGAGCAAGCCTGTACCTAAAAATCCAATGAAGAAACTATTTATTTCGTTCTCATTAAAAAGCAAAACTCAGCTTGAGTGTTATATATTTTTTGACATAGATGGAGACTCAACATTTAGAAACTATAGTTTTGCTAGGTTTCTTAAATCTCTGAACATTAGATCTCTAGTACTAAAGACATAGAGATGGCCTGGTGAAATGACTTCAATCACTCTGTGCGTGAAAGAGACAATAGGCTGGTCTGCAGAGACAAAAGCATAAGGTAGGTATGCAGAAATAAAGGAAGGAAGAGATTGTACATCCAAGGAGAGGCAGAGTAGGGGTGCTGATGACTTTCTAGCAGAATCTTGGTTGCCACAGAATTCTTTATAAGTGACAGAGGGGCATCTGGGGGGTTCACTCAGTCAAGCATCTGACTTTGACTCAGGTCATGATCTCATGGCTTGTGAGCTTGAGCCCCAGGTGGGGCTCTGCGTTGACAGCTCAGAGCCTGGAGCCTGCTTCGGATTCTGGGTGTCCCTCTCTCACCTCCCATCTCCTACTCATGTTCTCTCTCTCTCTCTCTCTCTCTCTCTCAAAAATAAATAAACATTAAAAAAAGGGTAAAATGAAAAAACATAAGTGACAGAAAATCTAACTGGAACTTCCTTAAGCCAAAACGGGAATTACTTATTCATTCAGATTAAAATATCAAAGGGAAACTCAGGTCAGGTTTCATCTAAGACCCCAATATTTTTCCAACACCAATTTTGTTTTTCTTTTTCCATTCCCTGCCTCCACTCCCTTAAAAATCTACCCCTTCCTTCTGAGTCCATTTCATCCCACATGGTGTCAAAGTGGGTGCCAATATTTCCTGATGATAAATTCAGGTTAAAGTCAGAAGGAAAGAGAGAAATCTCTTTTTCCAGAAGTCCATTGAAATTCTTACATGTTTTACCAGCTCATACTGAGTCCTTGCACCCAAATTCTGCATCCAGACTCACTATGGACAGCATTTTGTTCATATGTTGAAGCCCTAACCCAAAATGTGAACATATTTGGAGATAGGGCCTTTAAGGAGAGAATTAATGTGAAATGAGGTCATAAGCATGGAGTTCTAATATGATAGACCTGGTGTCTCCATAAGAAGAGGAAGAGACACTAGATATCACTCTCTCTTTCCCTCATTCCCCCTCCCTCCACTCCTCCCCCATCCCCTCTCTCTCTGTCTCCCTCCATCTCCCTCCTCCACTCCTCCTCTCTATCTCCCTCTGTCTCCCTACCTTTCTCTCCCTCTCTCTCCACCTCTGTCCAACAGAGAAAATGTTATGCGAGCTCACAGGAAGAAAGTGGTTTTCTACAAGCTATGAGGAAAGGCTTGAAACCAACCCTGATGGTACCTTGATCTTGAACTCCTGGGTCCAAAATGGTAAGAAAATGCATTTCTGTTGTTTAAGCCAACCAGTCTATGGTCTTTCATTATGGCAACCCAAGCAGGTGAATACAAGTGTATTGTGATGTTCTAGTGGAACTAGGTCCACTTGGTGTGTTTTCTAAAGTGTCATTGGATGGGGCACCTGGGTAGCTCAGATGGTTAAGTCTCTGACTCTTTGTTTCAGCTCATGTCATGATCTTGTGGTTTGTGAGATCAAGCCCTGCGTCATTCTCCATGCTGACTGTGCCTGCTCGGAATTCTCTCTCCCTCTCGCTCTGGCTCTCCCCTGCTTGTTCATGCTCTCTCTCTCTCTCTCTCTCCCTCAAAATAAATAAATACACTTAAAACAGTAAAGCATCATTGGATGAGTTTCAGCTTTCCATGAACTCCTGGGTATTTAATACAAAATGTTTATTTCCTGAAATAACCTGACCCTTCCACTACAACATGTATAACTTTCATCACTCAAAATTTCCATGATTCCCAACCCCCCAAACAAATTCTCACCCTTTCATGTATATCAGCATGACCTGGAGGCCTTATTAAAGCAAGATTCTCGAATTCCATTGGTCTGGGCTGGGGGCAACAATTTGCGCTTCTAACAAGTTCCCAGATGCTACTGCTGGTCAGGGCACACAGTGTGAGAGTTCAAAATATCCTTCTCTCATCAACTCTCTTTCCTGAGAAGCACATCCAGCTTCGGAACCACTGCTTAGATACCCCAAAGGAACCACAAACACAATACACGTACAACCGAAATCTGCATTTCCCTTACGAGCCTCTTTTCTCATGCGCGCTCCTCTGAGCCCTCCTTTCCACCATCTTCCAAGCTTGTAATCTGGAAAACACCCTTGAAATTCCTTCGAGGGCACGTCATCCTACCTTCCTAATAGATTTTAATTCAGTTGACATTTTTTTTCAACCTCTCTGACACTCTTTAAGTCTAGGCACTCACCTATCTCACCTGTGAGACTGGAAGACTGTGGAAGTTGCTGTCGTAGACGACATTCCAATTCCAGAAATACTTGACTGTCATTTCCCTGATGAAGTCCCTCAGTGATCCCATGCTGGTTACCAAATGCAGATTCCTAACCATGCATTCTGTCCCTTTGGGATTGGCCCCAGTGATCTTTTATCTTCTGCTTCTACTCACTTCATATCCTTTGCTCTATGGAACTAATTATGTCATTGGAGTAAGGTCTGTTTTTCAGAACTGATCTAAAATGTGGCTTCCTTCAGGAGGCTTCTTTGGTTATATTCCCCCACAGGTCTGAATCAGTCAGACCTCTGTGGTCTGTGCAGACCCCAGTAATGCCACATGCCATACTGCATCACACTCACATTGTGTCACAGTATGAGAGGCCACAGGTGGCTTGATTGTGGTTGCTTTTGTTAGTCCTTTCTAAAAGTTTATTTGTTCTGAAAAGGGGGGAAGGGCAGAGAGAGGGAGAGAGAGAGAGAATCCCAGGGAGGCTCCATGCTGTCATCTCACAATGGTGAGATTGTGACCTGAGCTGAAATCAAGAGCCGGACACTTAACCGACTGAGCCACACAGTTCCCCCAACATTTGTTAGTATTTTAACTTTTGGTACCCCTACTACCCCACACACGAACACAGCAGAGACTCAGTAAGAAGAGCCTCTCCTCCTCCGTCGTCAGTCCCTGGTAGGGAAATAGTAGCCATGTCTGGGGGAAGCTTTGCTGCCTATTGAATATTGTCCCACAGCATCGTACTGAGGAGTATGCATGTTCTAGTATGCATGTGTGTATAACCTATTGGTCGATTTCCCTATAACTTGCCTTCACAGCTCTTAAGGTGAACTGTGAGATATTAAACATCTCAGTCAAATGCAGACAGCAATTTGCAAGAGAATCCACCTGAATGTTCTTCTTAAGATCTTGTTACTATAATAGCACAGGACTCTCTGTAACACATGTGCATTGATGACTTATAAGTACAAAAAATAACCTGAATTTATGCATACTTAGTACAATTATTGTAGCTTATTCTTGAGGCTAGTTTAGGAGGAATGATAATCATCTGTAGACAAATGCAATTTTGCAGTGAATAAGCCTCTTAAGATTAGAGAATTAAGACTGACATTAATTATACATAAGTCATTATTGTATTTAACTCCTTGGCTAGGGAGGGAAAGACGTATATAATGATGGTGGAAATTACCAGTATTTATTCAGGTTACAGTTAGAAATCTCCTTTCTTACATCCTTGAGGAATACCATCTGGCTTGAAATATTGGAGCTTGCTAAATGTTCTCTAATTACAAGAGTACATTGAATTGATTTGAAGAGTGTTTTAATTTTTTTTCTTTTCGGAAAGCAGGGATGAAAGTAATCTTTGTAATTCTAATTATTCTATTACATTTTGGTTAAGGGGACAGTTTTCTTTCAATTCTCTCTACGTTCCCTGAGAACATATATTCCAACCAAAGTGGATATCTAGGATTGACTTCCAGAATCACCTTTATCCTTCCAGTTTTGATTTAATGTTCCTGACACTTCACCATATTTGATGTTTGACTCATTGATAGACCATCATCATTCTACAATGTCCACATAATTAGATGAGTAAAAGCTAAATTTGATGTTGACTGATTGACAGACCATAGTCACTCTACAATGTCCACATAATTAGATGAGTAAAAGTTAAATTCTTCTTGCTCTGTCATTGGCTGTGGTTATATAGTAGAATGGAAAGGAACTGACTTAAAAAGTTTTGCTTCACATTTGTGATGCCCCGGCAACCTTCTGAATCTCCATGCACGAGCTTTTTTGATGGCACAAAAAAGAATAAGACTATCTTTTATTCCCTCCCATGGCAAATTACACACTTTGGGCAATAGAATACATCACATGAAATATCTTCTGTTTTCCCTTCTGCAAACTTGCAACAATTTCCTGTTTTATATTTATTTTGTTGTTATTTTGGAAAGATCTGCCCGACCATTTGGCTGTGGTCTCCATGACAGTGCAGAGACACCTGCTTTGTTGGTGTTGTAGTTTCTGCACCTAGCGGGATGCCTGGCATGTGCTGATAGCTCGGCAAATATTTGTGAGATAGTTAATGCTAAAACTGCAGTTTTAATGAATAGCCAAAGACTAAAGTTTGGCCTCATTGCTAAGTGAAGAAAGTACCCTTACAGTTTTCTGAGGACAGAAAATGCAAGTGAGTATGGTTAAGGATGTGGTCTGCAGTTCTAGCCAGTGTGATGCACGAAAGTGTGATGCAACGAGGGGCATCTGGGTGACTCAGTAGGTAGATTAAGCATCAGACTTTGGCTCTCGTTAGCATGTTGCGGTGAGTTGGAGCCTCACACTAGGCTCTGTGCTGACAGCTCAGAGCCTAGAGCCTGTTTCAGATTCCGTGTCTCCACCCCTCTTTGTCCCCCCACTGCTCGCTCTCTCTCTCTCTCTCTCAAAAATAAATAAACATTAAAAATTTTTTAAAAAGAAAAATGGACATTATTTACACTTGGGACTCATTGCAGTAATATTTGCATTCTGGGAACTCCTTGAGCTGAAACCACCAGGACATGCTGGAACCAGAACTTATGCACATTTAGATTGTCCTATGTAAATGCCCCTGAAATAATGGAATATGAGGCTTTTTAAAATAAAATTAACTTGAAAAGTTTTCTAGTTGAACTCTTTCCTTTCAGGGATTGGATACCCAAAGTCCTGATGCATGGAGAGACTTGCCCATCATAAAGAAGTAATTGAAATGGGTCATGGTAGTCTCAGAGGGCTAGCTATCTCCCAAGATTGTCCTCCCTGAGAGCATCAGTCAATTTAAAGTGATATTTGGAGCAGAGGACATGTGCTAACCTAGGGACTGTGGAGCCAAACCAGCAGAATAAGTTACATGGATGACATTTGCAAGATGAATGGAAAGGTATTAGCTTCATTCATAATATGAACTTAAATGCGACACCTTAATTTTAAATATCTAGCAATTTCCCCCACCTCCTTTTAAAATTGAAATTAAGGGGCGCCTGGGTGGCTCAGTCGGTTAAGCGTCCGACTTCAGCTCAGGTCACGATCTCGCGGTCCGTGAGTTCGAGCCCCGCGTCTGGCTCTGGGCTGATGGCTCAGAGCCTGGAGCCTGCTTCCGATTCTGTGTCTCCCTCTCTCTCTCTGCCCCTCCCCTGTTCATGCTCTGTCTCTCTCTGTCCCAAAAATAAATAAACGTTAAAAAAAAATTAAAAAAAATAAATAAAATAAAAAAAAATTTAAAAAGTAAAATTGAAATTAAGCTAGTCCCCTTGGACCGGCAGTTCTTCATGCACACCTCTGACCCAAGACCCAGTGCATAATTTTTAAAAAGTTTATTTAGAACAGAGCAAACCGTTCTGAAATTTTCAAATTTTGTTTTGAATTAAAAATGTTAAAAAGCAACGTTTACCTCTTTGTGGTGTACAGTTCCACAAACCTTGGCAGATATGTCGTGATGGTAACACCATCATAATGAAAATAAAACACAGTTCTGCCGCCCCATGGAGCAGTACTCCCCCCTCCCCTCCTGATCCTGGTAACACCGAAATCTTCTATTTCTGTAGAGCTGCGTCTTTGTGAGAATCAAAAAGGGCATCAGGGTGCCTGGGTGGCTCAGCTGGTTGAGCTACCCAACTCTTGATTTGAGCTTCCGGACTCTTGATTTCAACTCAAGGGCCATGGGACCAAGCCCCACATCCGGCTCCGCACTGAGCATGAAACCTGCTTCCAATTCTGTATCTCCCTCTCTCCCTGCCCTACTTCCACTCATCTGCATGCCTGTGCATGCACACTCTCTGTCTCTAAAAAAAGAAAAAAAAAGCATTGTAAAACAGGCACGCTCTTGAAACTGGCTTCTTTCATTCAGTAGAATGCCGTTGAAAAGGTCTTTGTGAGTCATCCGAGTTAATCCACATATTAAGAGCTTGCTCCTTCTTCCTGCAGAGTAGTATCCCTTGCTATGGATGTGCCATAGTTTATTTATCCATTCACCTGTTGGAGGATATTTGGGCTGTTTCCAGTTTTGGCAATTACAAAGTAAGTTGCTGTATACTTTTGTATACAGATCAGTTCTGTGAACATAAATTTTTATTTCTCTAGGAGAGGGATTGGAAAACTAAGGACTACAGGCCAAATCTGGCCCACTGCTTGATTTTGTAGATAAAATTTTATTGGAACACAGCCACGATCATTTGTTTCTATGTTGTCTGTGGCTGCTTCAGGCTACTCTTGAGTAGCTGTGATAGAGAATTATGGTCCTCAAAATCTAAAGTCTATTTTATTTATTACATGTTTTAAAGTGTTCTTATCTCTGCTCTAGGGTAAATACCCAGGGGTGTGCTAGCTAGGCTTTTGGTTTTGTGAACAAACTGTGAGGTAGTTCTCAGCAATCTTCTCCAATGGGCGTTCACTCTTTCATGAAGTCCCTTTGAGTGTGGACGGGACCCCTGACGCGCTTCTAAATAACACAGTAGGACAAAGATCTCACTCCGGTGATTATATGATGGTATGTGACTTTTCTTGCTGCCTTAGTGAAGAAAGCAGCCATCTACGGAATTCTCATGTGCCACCAGGGAATTACCCCAGCAGCCTCTGGGTACCGTGAGAAGCCCTCGGCTAATGACAAGCCCCAAACCAGTACCACATCTACCAGAAAATGAATTCTGTCAACAATCTGAGAAAGCTTGGAAGTAAATTATTCTCCAAAAACTTCAAGATGAGAACATCGCCTAGCTCACACCCCGACTGCAGCTTTGTGCAGCCCTAGGCTGAGGACCCAGCCAAGATGTCTCTAGACTTGATCCAGCAACTATGAGATAATATGTCTTATTTTAAGCCGGTAAGTTTAGGGTGATTTGTTATGCACCAGTAGACACATACAGTAAATGCAGTGTTTATAAGAGTCAGTCAAACTGTTTTCCAATGTGGCTTTACCATTTTGAATTCTTATCAGTCGTGTATGAGATTTCTTTCCTTGCCTCCTTTGCCTGCTGGGATGTGTGTGTGTGTGTGTGTGTGTGTGTGTGTGTGCATGCACGTGTACGTGTGCGTGTGTGGGTGTGGATGTACACGTGCATGTGCATTTAAAAACTCTAATAGAAGCATAAGGATATTTGATTCATTTAACTATTTACCATCCATATATTGTCTTGATGAATATCTGTTCAAATATTTTATTCATTTTTAATTGTATTTTTGTTTTTTATTGAGTTCTGAATTTTTTAATGTAGCCTAGATATAATTCTTTTAACAGATGTGTGATTCTTTAAATAGTATACTTTGTAGAGTGATTTTTTTCCTTTTGTATTATGTTTTGGTATTACGTCCCCAAATTCTTTACCTAAACCCAGATCACAAAGGGTTTCTCTGGTTTACTTTTATGCTTTATATTTAGATCTATAGTCAGCTGTGAGTTGGCACTTATATGAGGTATAACATATATCAAGATATATGTTTTTACTTTTGGATGTCTAATTATTCCAACACCATTTGTTAAAAGACCCCGTAGCCTCACTGACCTGTCTTTGCATCTTTGCATCTGGCTTTGCCAGAGCCAATAGCCTTGTTTGTGCAGGACTTTTCTTCAATTATCTGTTCACTTCCTTCAGTCTGTGTTCATCTCTTTGTAAATACCACAATACCTTTATTGCTGTACTTTCCTAGGAAGCCTTAAAATCACGCAGTATAATTGCTTTTATTTTTTCTCTTCTTTTCAAAATTGGTTTACCTATTCTGTTTGTTCATTTTTCCTGCATATGTGTTAGAACCAGCTTGTCTATATTTGCAATAAATCCCTCAAGGATTTTGATTGGAATTTCATTAATCAATTTGGGCAAAGTTGACATCTTTAAAAGATTGAATCTTCCAATAGATGAACATGATATGTTCTCTGACAATTTAGGCCTATGATTTCTTTCATTAGCCTTTGTAGTTTTCAGTTTTCAGTGAAAAGAATCTGAATATGTTCTCTTAGATTTACAATTAAGTATAAATTTTGGCCTACATTCAAAAAATAGTATTTCTCAATCTCTTAAAAGTGACATTATTTCTTCTCATTTATTTCTGGTTGCTTATTGCTAGTAAATACAAGTATAGTAGGTTTGGGTCTGTTGAATTTGAATCCTGTGAAATTATATTTTAAAGGTTTCATGAGATATCCTGTAGACACAATCTTATTGTGTGTTCATGGGGACAGTTATTTTAGTTGTTGTTTTAACCTGCGTGTCACTTATTTTATTTTCTTGCCTCATGGCAAAGTAAACATCTTTTCTTTGTTCTCTGTCAGGGTATCCACTTTATCCATGTGTGAGTGTCGGACTCAAAACCTTTGTTATTTCCTACTTTAGCAAGCTTGACTGACAGCTCGGAATCTTCAGTGAACTTCCTCTGCCCTCCCCACCCCTGTGAGCCAAGCCCATGCCCAGAGGAATGCTGTGTCAATCTCTTCCCCTTTGGAGTTGTTACCATGGCCTCTCTGAGTCATTCTTGGTGGAAGGGATAAAGCACCCTGGGTCTGCATTTACACAACGACAAGAAAAGGCAAAGAGATCCATGTGAGGACCTGCTTTTCTCCTTGATTCTTCCAGGAGCATCTTCTCTGAGTGGCGACATGGGGCATTGGAAAAGGGGAAGGTGATGATAGACTGGCTGAGATGGGAGTGAGGGGAGAGCGGGGTGTGTGCAAAGCAAATGCAGTCCTCAACCAGAGCCCGTGCTCATACCTCAATTTTCCTAATTTGAACTGCTTCACTGTTTTCCTCTCTTCATTTTATTTTGGCTTCCTTGGCGGTTACAAAGAGAATTGATTACCCTCTCTACCCCTGCCAACGAAACATGGTTTCCTATGAATCACTCTCCTAATGAGTAAATCAATACATGATTGCTGAATGGTCACTCAACCCTGGCCACACACTGGAATCACCGAGGGAACACTGGAACCCACTGCTCAGATCTAATTGTGTGAATGAGGCCCAGGCACGTGCTAGGAGCTTTCCAGATGAGGTTAATACAGAGGCTGGGTTGAACACCGCAGAGCTACATCATGTCTGGCAGGGTGTTAGTCTCAAAGGAGTGAAGGCCTGGGAACCCACCCACAGGTTCTAACAGCCCAGTTAAGTGGTGTTACCAAGTCTGCAGCTGCTTAGAGACCACAAGAAATGCTTGATATACAGTGTTCAGGTCTCAAATGAAAACTTCCATGGTTGGCAGAGAAGGTTGTTGAGACGTGAATGAATGCTGCTGGTTGCAGGGCCACGTGTGTTTGAGTGTAGTCTCTTCTTTTCTAACAAGATCTTCATTTGTGCTTGTAAGAAGCTCCAGACAATTCCATTGATCTGACCAGTGTCTGGGAACCACAGGTAACTAACAGGCTAGTGTATCGTAAAACATGGACCAGAGGGTCAAGATGGGAGAGGGGACTGAGGCCATAGGTAATGAAGGAAGTTTTGCTGGAAGAACATGGACTGAACCAAGACAAGAAGTTCAGGTAGGTGTTTGATAGGCAGAAAGGGCTGAGGTTTGGGATGTACAAGCTGTATTTCAGCAGTCATGAGAGACAATTACCGTTTAACTTTTGGCTCTCCCAAGCCTCACAGTGATACATAAGACAGAAGCTTTTCTATCCACCTACCATCCTGCTGGCTTACAAAGAACAAAATCTTTGCTTTTCCTTTTGACATTGTCCCTAAAAAGCACACACTTAACACCTCAGTTACCCATTTTTTTTTCCCAAAGAAGACTATTTTTTCTAAAGAAGGATTCTTCATACCAAGGTACCATGGTGCTTTAAATTATTAGGTCATTTTATTTCTATTTCAGATATATGAAATATTCTTATTTCCATTTTATAGGTAAAACACATACAATGCAGAGAAAACATGTAATTTGCTCAATACTCTGCAGTAAATAATAAGCTAAGGGAGGCCCTAAACCCTGATGTGACTGGTTCTAAAGTCAAAGGGAACCCAAATATTTTAAGTGGAAAACAAAAACCAAACCACCTGTTTGAAAGCAAATTAAGTTTTGATAGCACATGATCCTCTCAGCATTGGGGAATATCTTAGATTAATTCAGCAAAATGCAATTAGGTCACAAGACAGGAACATACCTAAAAGTATAAATGGAAGGATGTGATAAACCATGACACCAAAAAGCGGGAAAAATAGATTTTGGTGTAGCAGCATTTCACTCCCTTTACTGCCAAACATTGAGGGTTAACTGACCAAATATCTATGAATAGAGAACAAGCAAACCATCACACTAACAAGAGCAACAAAAGATACGTGAGGCTCTGAGGAAGTGATTAATGAGGTACATCATGAATAAAAGACTGCAGCAGAATGAAGTGTCGACAGGGTCAATAAAGTTCAAGTAGATGGGTACCATGCAACAGAGCCCTCCCCCCCCCACTTCTGAATATCAGAGTGGAAAAATGAGCAGCACGCTTTCCCCTTTCTGTTCAGAATGCTTTTTTTGCCCCAACTCCAGGACTTTAAGGTGTCTGACATGCCCTATGAAAGATTTTGTCCCCCAGGATTGGGGCTGTGCCAGTCCTCTGGGCATACACGATTCACTGTCTGGCTTAGACAACCTTGAAGTTTATGGGAGGATATTGACTCTCAATCTGTACCTGCTGAGAGCAGGAAGGATCCCTCATCCTAGCTGTGATCTCCAGGACGCAAGCTGCAAAACAGACCCAGCTGAGGAAGAGTTATCATAATTAACATAATAAATTCTTAGATCTGTGTATCATCCTCAACTAATCCCCATATGTGGGAGGCTCAGATGGGTCAGCTCCCTCTATATGTGAGAACACTTTGGTATAAAAAAGGACCGATGTTTACGGCCATGAGGTGACTCCTAACAGCCGGGTCACGGCTATTTCCAGGATGAAAGGCTGCCAAAGACTAGAAGTGCCACTACCAAGCCATCTCCCTAGTGGATCTTGAGCCTTCTGCGGGGAGAAAACAACCGCCACTGTTATCTTCGACTCACATTCATTACGAGTTCCAGGTTTGGCGACACTGCTGGAGGATTTATATAATGACAATTAATTGTACATTCAGGATGAGCTCTTTTTCCTCCCCCGCAGAACATGTAATTCAATTATAATAACACTTTTAACAATAATGCAGCACTTAAATGTTAGATTACTGTGCCATCATTAATTAATGCATTCTCCCAAGGACATGCATCTTTATACCTCGGATTCCTCCTGCCTGTCTCTTGCGGTTTAAAGAAAACCGCTCAGTAGAGCCATCCTTCTCTGTACAAACACGGGGGCTCGTAGCGTGGGATCAGGTGACCTTATTTCTGGCCGTATTTGCCACACATTTCACGATCATTGGCAAACACGCAGCTTAGGTCGGCAATTTTTTTCTCAGTCTATTTTCCGTAGCTCACTTTTAATTGGAGATTAAAAGTCAGTGAATAGATTAAGTTTAATTCCGTTCAGATGTGAACAGTTACTTGCTCAATCAGCTATGTCTGCTGAATTCTCATGTCCCAGGCTAGGTACACATTAACCAAATCCACTTTATTTTTAGTTCTTGTCATATGTTCCTATATACTGTAATGCAGAGTCCCAGCAAAAAAAAAAAAAAAAAAAAAAAAATCTGACTGAAAATATAAAATCTTTCATCACCTTCGACAACGTGCCTGGGTACACAGATCTCTTGGGAGCTTTATATTCACGCTGAGCTAGATCTACATAGCTAATGCAGTGATTTGGGGAAGTGAAAATATTATACAAGACTTAAAAAATGTGAAGGTAAAGAGATGAAGGTAATAAAAGGGTCCTTGTGAATTGAACGATGGACTTAATCTTTTCATACAAAAATGTAATGCTGCTATGAATTTACTGATATGGAGAATATCTCTGTCAGGATGTGTTTTCTTTGTGTCGAATATTCATCATGGACCCCACTTGCCAAGGGCTGGGCGCTACAGTGCTAATAAGCCCCAAGCCCACTGGGCATTAAGATAACAGATACCTTTAGGTTTTTGATTATTTGTTTGAAAACAGATATCCCAGTTCCTTTAAGCTCTAATATATCAGAATCTGAGTTGGGGTCTGAGTTGGGGATTGGGGTAGCCAAGATGGGAGTTACCAATAGAATAATCTTTTCAGTTAAGGACTCCCTTGGTCCTTAGACACTTGGGCTGTAGGGGATAACAAAGCAGGGCTTCACCACCTGCTCATCTGTAGACTGGTAATATAAAAGCATCTTGCTTATCATTCGATGCATTAGGGTGCAAGGATTTATCCTTGGGGCCAGCAAAGGGAGAACTGTGGGCCACCCTTGGCCCTGTTCCCTGCTTTTGTATGTCCTGAGAATTAAGAAATCTTTTGCTATTTTAGCACAGTTGAACAAAATCAAAAGAAGAGCAATATTTCATGTCACGTAAGATATACATGAAATTCAAATGTCAGTGTCTGCAAAAAAAAATGTATTGGACCCCGGACACACCCATTTGTTTACGTATTGTCAATAACTGTTTTCATGCCACAGTGGCTGAGTTAAATATTTGCAACAGAGACTGTGTGTGAACCACCAAGCCTTAAATAATTAATACCTTATCCTTTACAGAGAAAGATTACCAGCCCTTTATTCATCCCTTAGTCTCAACAACAACAACAACAAAAATTCATAATGCCTGCTTTACGAAACAAAGCGTGTTAGTAAGAAATTGGAAGTGAACACATATCCAAGATACAGAATGGAAGCAGTTATATGTCAGGAAAGAAAACGTGGGCACCTTATCTTCTGTTTCCAATAATCCACAGCAAGAAAGATGTTCTCTAGGAAAGACAATGGTTCTCAAAGTTTGTCCTGAGAACAACAGCAGTAGCACTGCTGGAGAACATGCCAGAAATGCACATTCTCAGGCTCTACCTACCCCAGACCTACCAAACCAGACATCCTGGGGGTGAAGTCCAGAAATCTATGGTTTAACCAGCCTTTCAGAGGACCCTGATACACATTTGCAGTGGCTGGGGACTATTGGGAATCATTGTGCTAAGCATCATGTAGAAACAAATCAGAAAATCTTTATCACCAGGTGGAGGAAGGGCTGTGCAACCAAATGTGTTAAGTCCATCTTTCTGGGCATCTTTGCTTGAGTGCTGACAGAATCCAGACATTTCTGGACAAACACAGAAAAGAAAGGAAGAAGGGAAGAAAGGAAGAAAAGAAAGAAAGAGAGAGAGAGAGAGAAAGGGAAAAAGAAAATTCTTTTCTGTGTGGCAGAACACAAACTTAGAAAGTTTCTTGGCTGAGATTTCAAGGTAACAATGGTCCTACATTTTATGTTGGCGGGACGTTTCTGATCGAGATCAAACAGTGAGAGAAATTGGACATGTTTCTGACATCTGACATAAAAAGCCAATATATGGGAGGTGAACCATGCTCATTCTATATGCAAAAGACAGAATATCATTAACCTACCTGCTCCTCTGCAATTCTTCTATCTTCTCACACTCTCAGGAAACCTAAATAATTCACTGTGAAGATTCTCACCTGCTCAAAACGCATTCCTAACAACACATCCTACCTCCCTTTCAGAAACGTAATTCTGAAAAGACTTAAAAGGATGGAAACTTTGAAAGATGAGATCATAACCCTGAAGAGGCTCTCCAGAGGCAGTAGGAACATTTTCAGGCAGTGACAGGACACATTTTTCCCCTCAGAATTCTCAACTGTGTCATGTTTTAGTTGATAAACAAAAACAAAACCAAAGAATCCCACAAATGTGTTTCTTGGTGGCAATGATGATCCTAAAAAACAACAATAAGAACATGTCTCCCATTTATTGAGCACTCTCCGTGTGCCATGGACTGTTCCAGAAATTCT
Organism: Herpailurus yagouaroundi; assembly: GCF_014898765.1. Lineage (NCBI taxonomy): Eukaryota > Metazoa > Chordata > Mammalia > Carnivora > Felidae > Herpailurus > Herpailurus yagouaroundi. The sequence continues at coordinate 6,890,918 of NW_024412395.1, read as the reverse complement.
CCACAGAGCATCACATTTTATTTTAACAGAAATCCAATGAAGTAGATATTATGCCTACTTCTTAGAGGTAAGAAATTTGATTTGAGTTGGTTTTGAGCTCTTTGGTGAAAAAGGGGTTTGAAGGTGGTCTTCAGGAGAAACATTAAAGCCTCTGGCTATAAAGAAATTCTTCCATGAGCAAGAGACAAAATATGCCCAAATTGCCCCCACCCCGTCCCCCCACTTAACCTCTCCAGCAGAGAACACAGCACAACTTGGTCCAAAATCCTACATTTCCATCCCCCACCAAGGCTCAGAAGCTGCGAGGGGATCCAGCAACTTGTTCTTGGCACCAGCATTGCCAAGCTTTTCTCTCCAGATGGCACTCCCAGCCACCCATGTGGACAAGTAGAGACGAGACCAGGGGCTACAAGGCAGGACAGAGTCAGCACAATGAGAGGTGCTAGGTATCCACGGGAGCCATCACTGTGGGGCCTCCCTGAATTCCTCAGGATCCTAGGGGGCTGCTTCTCCTCCTACTCAGTTGAAAGCCAGTGGATATACGGGGTATGGTAGGTCTTCAGGATTATATCATTATTAATTTGAGGATAGAAGGTGGTCCTCTTACGCTATAATTTAGTAGTTTAATATATACTAGGGTGGAAATGGATAGTAGCATTTATTTCAGCTACAAAGACCAAAAGCTTCAAAAATCGCCTCTGGGAGTAGAAGAAAGACTTCTAACCTTGGCCCCTGAGGCAGCTCCGAGGCAAAAGAGCAGAATGGTTTTCTACTGCCGATTGGCATCATCTCCATCAGAAGACTGACTTAAGGGAGCCAAGGATAGGTGAGGAGGAGAAAGCCAGCTCACATTTCTATCCTGCTTAACCAAAGTTTTGACCAAATAGCTCATTTTCTCTACCAAGGAGAATTTCTTGTTCTCCCATGTTCTTTCCTGTTCTCCTTCTCTTTTTGGCTCTCTCTCGCACTCACTCTCACACTCAGAGGCAAACATATGCACACCAACATTCAGATCTGCAAAAAGAATGCACTCCTGAAATCAATTCATATATATCTCCGCCAGTGAACTGCTTTGGACTGCACATGGTTATCAGTGAAGAACTTACTCCGTGCCCTATACATAAAGCGTCACATTTTATCTGCAATCTAGCTCAGTAAATAGCATTATCACTACGTCTTAGAGGAGAAACCGAGTTCACAAAGCGATTTGCTCAAAGGCACACCTAAATTTGACTTTGGGTCTTTTGAGCGATGTCTCGCATTCCTTATATGCTCATGATGGAAAGTCTCTTGGCTCTAAGTGGGCCTCTTGAAATTGCTGCTGAAAAAAATGTTACCCTCACATGGCACTTCCACTTGACTGACGCATGGAGTGGTTTTAATGCTTCCCAGATATTTTCAACCTGGTCCTGTCATTCGAAATTCTAAAATAAATTCTTCCATTGAGCAAACCACAGATCTGAATGAGAGTGAATAACCAAACAGTTTTGCTTTTAAGGCTTTCGTGTCATTTTATTGTCATTGGGCTTTTAACCATATTCTTGATGGTGATTTTCCAAGAGATAAAGTACCCTTTGGAGTACGCACCAAAATTTGAACTCTGAATGCCTAGACGTTGTCTCTCTAGGTCCTTTGTAATTATGGAAGATGAGTTCATCTTGTTTGAGAGTCATCATTTGTGCCCCAGGGTGCCTTTAGGAAATAGCTATTTCAGCAAAGAAACAATTGCCAGACTGATTATTTAAATACATACAATAAAATTCGGTTGACCAATGACCGGAGGACATCATTGTGGAACAGCCTGGGACAAGGCTGTGCGTTTGGTGGCAGGCTGGCAATTCCAGAACAAAGCCTTCCCCATGATTTTAACTTGAAAGTGAATCTACTTTTTTTGTTATTGTGCATTAATCTCTTAAGTTAATTTTAATGTCCTCAAGATGTAAATCTTTTACAATGTGGAGATGAACTAATATAAAATATTCATTAGTTCTGAATAGAACTGGACAATTTCAGCTCTGTCCTACAAGCTTTTACAAATGAAAGATAATCTCCATGAAGAATTTAGATGCCAGTTTGAGTTATGACTCTTGAAACAAAATAACCTCATGCATATTTAGATCTTGTATATTCATGACTGTTTTTTTGTAGGAACATTTATTATTGGTCACAATAGTACTCAGCTAACAAATCAGCCCTGAACTCTGACTTACCAAACTCCTTGCCATCAATTAAAATGTTAGTCTTATGGAAGTCTGTCTGTTTGCAAGAGGTTTTAAATAGATAAGTCTTTTATTTGAATTGTATTGTATATATGACTCATTACTGTTTTGGCACAAAATAGATAAAAGATAGCACAACTTTTTTTTTTCCAATAGAATAAAAGATACATAATTTTTATACATCTTTACAAATAAGATATATTTTAGCTTATTTTCAAAACGTAGAGCCAGAAATATCTCCAATAGTGAAATCCTTGAATCATCTTAAACTCCACTTAAAATGATATTTATATGCAATTATTCTGCCACACACCCCTATGATTGAAGTATTGTGCGTGTTTGACAGGAAAGTGTATGGGGTCCAGTTCTTATCAGCCTAGTGTAGGATTGTACTGATTTCTCTAATGTCTTTCAACCCCCAAAGCTGACCCTTTGTATTTGTATTTTATAGAAGAGAATCTTCTTTCCAGGTTTTGATAGCCCTGTGATACAGTTCTCGAACAGAAGATGATGACCAATGGCCATTCCCCCTTTCCAAAAAAAAAAAAAAAAAAGTCTATTCAGTTGTTAGAGACTTCTCATTTGTAGGTAAGTGTCTCTAAGAGACACATAGAGCAAGGTGTTTTCCAAATCATTTGGGTCACAGACTCCTTTTCGTGGCATAACTCCTTATTAAACTCATTAGAACACAGTCTTGCTCTCTGTGGCAGTATGAGAAATTTGTAGAGATTAAAAAACAGTATGAAACAAAACAAACAAACAAAAAACCCGTATGATTTCCAAAACCTTCAGTTGCTGTCAAAACTTTTGAATTTTCTTAAAACAACAACAACTACAACAACAAATACGCTCTTGAAAACTGTTGAGTGAGGACATTGTCTCAGTATTTAGCAAGGACATAGTTATCCAAATTAGCTTTAGGGTTCTAGGAGGATTCGGCAACCCGTGTGCCTGTTTTCCAATAACCACCATTATGTATCCAAAGGGATTATCTAGAGGTTTTAAAAACTGAGCCAAACACTTATGTTTTGCTCTCCTGTACAACACCAAATAATATATTTGACGATAATTGATCATTTGCAACTTTTTTAGCTTCCATTGGTCATTATGCAGAAATGTCTCAACAAATCTGAAACTAAGTTCCTCCCTCTTTGTATTGCATCAAGATCTGTCTTGCTGGAAATGACAGAACTTCAGCTCCTCACAGCCTGTTTCAGCGGTCAGTACGTTTAAAAATAAAAAAAAAAATAAATAAAAAATTTAAAAAAGGACGTAGGAAAAGGAGACAATGATAAAAAATGATGAGAGGATAGACATCACAGAACATAGAAATAGGATCTAACTATCTTCTGGAACCAATTTCCTAAAGTTGACATGAGTATTTGCTCCATTACTTCCCCCGATGGTGCCCCTGTAAATCATGCTCTCTCCTTGGCATTGGCGCTCTTCAAATGCCATATGTTGCTCTCATTATTGGAACTTGCCTGGGGCTGTTATGACAAGTGCCAGATACATGCAGAAATGGAAGGGAATAAGAATGCTTAAAGATACTTCCCCCCTAGCTATTGCTAGGTCATAATAAACATGTTAATTCTTTCAACTTTACTTCATAAAATCTATCCTTCCAGCTTCCACTCAATCATGTTTTGGTGTGAGTGATCATCAATGCCATTACCATCCAGAAGCACTTACTGGATGTATGCATGTAAATGCAATTTGTTATTCAAAGCAAATTATACAGCCTGGATCCATTCACCTTGCATTCTAATGTTTGGAGGGAGGCTAAAGGCAGGAATGTGTATCTTGCAAGCACTCTTCCATGCAAAAGAAACAAAGACTGTGAGTGGTGGTACAAAATGAGATGACAGGCCAGCATCTCATTTTCCTGCTTTTTAGGTTCATAGCTGAGGGGGTGTAAAGTTGTGCAAGGAAACCATCATTTTAAACAGGGGTTGGAGTAGTTGAGTAAAAACTAATTTATTGAGCATTTTGACATTAAGTCTTATTTTTATTTAAAAATTTTTAAGTTTCTTTATTTATTTTGAGAGGGACAGAGATAGTGCACATGGGGGAGGGGCAGAGAGAGGAGACAGAGAATCCCAAGTAGGATCTTCATGTGGGGCTCAAACTCATGAAACCCTGAGATCATGACCTGAACCCAAACCAAGAGTCAGACGCTTAACCGACTGAACCACCCAGGTGCCCCAACTGTATTTTTATTTCAGAGACAGAGAGAGAGTGTGAGTGGAGGAGAAAGGCAGAGGGAGAGAGAGAGAGAGAAAGAGACAGAGAGAGAGAGAGAGAATCGTAAGCATGCAGAGTGTAGAACCCAACGCAGGGCTCAGTCCCACAACCCTGGGATCATGACCTGAGCCAAAATCAAGAGTCAGGCACTGAACCGACTGAACCACCCAGGTGCACCATAATTGAGCATTTTTTTAAAACTTAGAAATGCAGCCATACTGCAAATGGCCAAGAGAAAACTTCCCTTCCTCAGAAACTATAATGTGTAAGTGAAATGTAGCAGACAACTGTGGACACACAGGTAAACACTATCTCACCTCTTCGACATAATCCACACTTAATCCGTATGCTTTCCTCATTTTGGAGATGAGAAATTTAGGCTTGGAAAGCAAATTAGAAAAACCTCCTGGTTTCAAATTAAGTTTCCTCTTCATTGTCTCTATCCAGAAGACAATTCTAGATGGTAAATAAATAAGTCCCTAAAGGAGGAGAGCAGACTTTATAAATGATGTTGGAAATCAAAGAAGGAAGAAATCATGGGACAGAAGACATGAGAAGGAGAGACAGAACCTGAGAAGTGCTGAAGATGTAGGCTTAGAATGATGTATTTGGAGGGAGAGGATTTCAGATTGAGGAACCAGCCCACACAAACACACATATCAGAAGGATCAGGTCCCTTAGGATAAAGAGTGGGTGTGTTCTGTTTGTTTGTTTTTAAAGTTTATTTATTTTGAGAGAGACAGAGACAGCGTGAGTGGGGGAGGGGCAGAGAGAGGGAGACAGAGAATCCCGAGCAGGATCTGCACCTTCAGTGGAGCCCCAGGTGGGGCTGGAACTCAGGAACCTTGAGATCATGACCTGAGCCTAAAGCACGAGTCAGACGCTTAACCCACTGAGCCACCCAGGCACACTGCATGTGTGCATTTTGATCTATTGTGTTTGATGAAAAGTGGTAATGGCAAAGAAGCATGATTGTGTGTTTGTTTGTTTTCCCAGGAAGACCAAACCCTTGCACACAGCCCGTCTTTAGAGCTTGAATCAGGGAGCTGTTGCTGTCTGTGGGGGCTTATGAAGCAGAAGGCGGATGTTGGGATTTCATGTGTCCTAAATCACTTTAGGATTGACGTTCACGACTTCCACTCTGCTCTCAAAATGAGGAAGTTTAATTCACAGCAATTTTCTTCATATCCCCAGATGTTATCTCACTCTGTGGGGAACTCAAGTATCTCTCAGTTTACCTAAGAGCTGCACAATGGTTTGTGGGTGTGTTTCTGAGTCGGGCTGGAAGCAGATTTGGAAGCCCATAAAGATTACTTTAAGGATCAAGGGGGGAAAAATGAAAATAATGCACTGAGCAGATTTTAGACGAAGACTAATTCCACGCGTCAGCTACCAGAGCCTGAATCCTGGCTTCTCCCATCAGGCTACTGGTCGTCTGCCTTTCAGTATTACACAACACTTTAAATAATTAATCTGTTTTCCTCTTCTCCTCCCCCTCCTCCTCCCCCTCCTTCTGCTTCTTCTTCTTCTTCTTCCTCTTCTTCTTCCTCTTCTTCTTCCTCTTCTTCTTCTCCGGCTTCTTCTTAAAGAGAGAGCTCAATTAAAATCTGGATGGACTTAACACCACGTTGGAAAACAAAGTAAACATTGAGGCCCTGTTGGTGAAATCATGTAACTTGATCCTGGTCTCTGTTTAGCTAGCAAATTACCTTAGGGCCCAGGGACTTACAACTCATGGCAGTGTGATAACAACAGAGACAGATTCTCTCTTCTGAAGGCAGTGCTCACTACAGTGTCACCTGGTTGCCTGTCATCACCTGGTGTTGCTCATATAAATTCAAGTCTCATGGGCTTCGGATATTATGTGACAAGCCCTCCTTACTCATCTGCTCCTTCCAATCTGGGTTTACTTCTCTGACTTTCAGATATCATAGCATGATATGGGAGCACTGGGTGAGGAGTAAGTGGTCTATAGACTGCCATCAATTAGCTGTTTATCACTCTTATTTTCTTTCCCTCTCAAAGTCCTCTGTGAGCCTCAGTTTCCTTCCCTGTAAAATTGTGTAAGATCCATCTGGTGTTGACAGTCTGTGAATTAAAGCTTTAGATCCAAATCTTCTGGATGAAAACAAAATGTCTAAACGTAAGACATTTAGTTTAACACAGATAACGTGTTTAGACAATTACTATCAAAGATTAGTTGAACTCAGATACGACTTTCTCCACCATCCTTTTTCTTTACCTAATTGTTAATTGCCAGAAACATCGGGAAATCCGAGTGATGGCTTTCCTCTTCCTAGCCTAAAAAGTTTTGAAAAGCTCCTAGGATACCAAATGGGCAGATTGAAAGAGAGGAGGAAGGAGAGGGACACATAGCCATCCATTTGTGGGCATTTCTTATGGGCCAGGTATTTTACCATATTGTCAACAAGTACTGCAATATAGTCAGAATCAGCCCTAGCTTTGAAATAAGCTATTAGAATGCAAAAACCATATCTTGTTTGAATTTAGAATCCTAGTGTCCCAATGCTGGCACATGCTGGTGCTTAAAAAAAATTTTTTTTTGAATAAGAGAAGAGAGAGAAGAAGAGAGATGAATGAGGCATCGTCACTTTCTCTAGGCTAGCAGGACCAGAGGAAGGGTAAGTAACCCAAAACCTTCAGCCTTTAACCAGAGCCTTCGAACTGTGGGCTCTTCCATTCATTTTTAGAGCCAGTCAGGAAAGCAAAGCAAAAGCAAAACAAAACTGTAGTGTCTTAAACCTTAAACATACTCCATAACCAGACATTCCATTCATTAAAAAAATAGCTCAAGCCACACTGTTTTTGCTGACGGTAGACCAAGTGAGAACATGACATGTGAAGTGTGTATAACCAATTCCTATTGTCTCAGCTCAGTGTGGCCATATTGATCTATTTTTCAGGGAACTCTACTGAAATTAAAAGTCAATTATTTAAAATGCACGGCATTTTCAGGGAGAAAGTTGTTCTCCAGGGTATTTGGGGAGACAAATGACCTTCTGGGTGGTGCTGATGGTTTCAGGTAGCAGAATCCCATTAGCACCAGCTGGCCATTTGTCCTAAAGAAATATCTTCTGTGCGAAAGTTATTGCCGATAGAAGCTACTTTTAAAAATATTAACACATGGATGAATCAGGGACTTGCTGGTGTATAAATTGGGCACTTAGAGCAGGCAACATGTTGATGAGCCCGTTGTAAAATTTGGTAATTAATATCATCCAAATGACTCAAGGATCCTTGGGTGGGATGACCTTTGCCAACACTAGCAAAGGCATTGCTGGTGTTTGTGTTTTCTCACAGCTGAGGAAATCACATGCTCTCTCATTATAGTAAACCCATGTACTCATTCATTCTGTCACTCATTAATTTTCTTCTTATGTTTTTTTTTTGTTTCCTCTCAACAGTGAACATCTCCTAAAACATCATCATCTAATTTTAAAAACATAGAGATTCAAAGGTGAGAAAGTTATAATTATCTTCCCTAAAGACTCAATCTGGACAGAGAAAAAGTGATATCAACAAAAACGTATGATACAATGTGGTAGATGCACTGATAAAGATAATATGTAAGATCATAAAGGATCACAGAATAGGAACAGGGGCACTGAACTCAGCTTGGATCCTATGTGTGTAGAGTGTGTGTGTGTGTGTGTGTGTGTGTGTGTGTGTGTAGGGGGGAGGGGAGTAGTTGGGTGAATGGCTAAGTGGCAAAGTATTCTGGTAGAGCAGTTACTGAAGTAGTGACTCCTGAATGAGCCTTAAGATATGTATGAAGTTATATAGGTGAGGGGAAAATGAAAGGTAGGATTGGCAGTCCAGATAAAGCAAATCAAAAAAAGTGACAAAAAGTTTGGTATTTCCTTGGAAACATTAGGAGTAACCTCATATAGGGAAAAATAAGGGGCCTCTTATGGCTACAACATGAACTTCAGAGGAAGAATGAGTAAAAGATAATTCTTGCTCAGTAAGATGGAATCAGAGCACAGTCAATCTTTTGTAGCATTTTACAAGTGTTGATATCTCTCATGCCGTAATTGGGCAGCCATTATAGTATTGGAAGCAGGGGAGTGGCCGGGTCATGTGATGTTTATAGAAAAACAGGTCTCAAATACCTCCTTATTTGTATTTACAAAACCAAAAGTGGGGTGCCTGGGTGGCGCAGTCAGTTAAGCGTCCGACTTCAGCCAGGTCACGATCTCGCGGTCCGGGAGTTCAAGCCCCGCGTCAGGCTCTGGGCTGATGGCTCAGAGCGTGGAGCCTGTTTCCGATTCTGTGTCTCCCTCTCTCTCTGCCCCTCCCCCATTCATGCTCTGTCTCTCTCTGTCCCAAAAATAAATAAACGTTGAAAAAAAATTTAAAAAAAAAAACGAAAGTAGTAATTTTTAAAATCTGAAAAACATTTGCCACTAACTTATTTTATGATAAGACCTGTCCTGAAATGTTGCAAGCTACTTATAGTCCTTATTTATTCCACATAGAATGCATGTTTTTGTTTTACTAGAGAAAGATTAACAGGTTCTGATATGAGATGCTTCTCCAGAACTTACTGGCTTGTAATAAAATTAATAAAAAACACCCCTTTGGAAACTGCTAAAAATTCTGAATTCTGAAATCATCTGGCCTTGAGTTTTGGATAAAGGAAGTGTAACTGGACCAGCCTGGAAGCCGTGTAGCTGGTGGAGGCAGACTGGTTAGCAGTTAATAATATCCAAGAGAATCTTCTCTCAAAAAGATTTAGCAAATTATAGCCCATACCTTATGGGATATTAAATGAATCCAAAAATGGGAGATTTGGCTCTGAGGATACTGTAGAGTATTTATGGAGTGGGGAAATCTCTCATTAAAAATGATACAGTCCTCATTACATGGTTAGGGTGTTTGGGTAAGAATGGGTCATGGAGAACTTTTTTATAACTATTGTTGGCCTAAGAGATTTCTCATATCAGAGAAATGCCCATACCTATAGAGACCCTAAATTCTCTTCGGTTCCTATTTTTTTAAATACTTAATAACAATTAAATTTTTGCTCAAACTGCCCAAAGAATTGAGCTTTCTTTATTCATGTTGTACCCACTGAAACTGAACTTGACTATATTGCAATTATATAAACCCAAGTCTTAAGCCTGAAAATCAAAGGCAGACAACAGTGATCTATAAACTGTTTTATCCATTTTCACTGTTGGTGTCCTAATTTAGGATGCATCTGGATTATTTAAACTTTCTCCTAACTGGGATTTTTGCCTCCAGTATGGGCTTTCTCCAAATAATTCTTTTAGTTCCAGGCAGATTTGGTGAAGCAATGTTATGCGTATTATGCTTTGGCTGGATTGTATAATTTATCTTTTTCTTTTCTTGTGGCCTTTTTGCTCAATCCCCTTTTTTACAATATCTTTACATGGGTCCCATGCTGATGCATTTCTTTTTATTATACATTTCAAGAGCCTTTTAGGCATCACTCATTTGATGACAGGCAGTGAAGAAGAAAAGCCAAGGGAATGAATTGGACCCAGAGATTATTGGATCCTGTTACACTGTTTCTGAACCTTTGTCACTAAGAGTCAGCTCCATGAGCTTGGCTCCTCTTTGAGCCAACTGGAAATGACTTGGGTAGAAATGATGCCTTATATGTCACAGCTCTTTTACGAGACCACTTGGCATTTATTTCTCTTTAGAAACGTTAAGACACTCAACTGATTGCTATCTTCTTATTCTGACAACTTTCTTTTGCAAAAATGTAGTGCCCACCTGTTTATTCTGTTACACCTTCCATGGTACTCAGCAGTGTCAAGAAAGAGTTGTGGAATGCTCTGGAAACTTCCACTCAGAGCCTCTTGACCCTTTTTCTTTTAATGTTTTTTTTATGTATTCTTTTTGGTTTTTGTTTGTTTGTTTGTTTTTGTTTGTTTTTGAGAGAGAGAGAGAGCGCAGGAGAGGGGCAGAGAGAGGGAGAGAGACTGAATCCCAAGCAGGCTCTGAGCTATCAGTGCAGAGCCTGAGGTGGGGCTTGAACCAGTGAACCTTGAGATCATGATCTGGGCTGAAATTATGAGTCTGGCACTTAACCAAATGGCACTTAACCCCGGAACCCCACAATGGATTCTTAATAAGCATATAAACTTTGAGATCTGTGTTGTCATTGCCTCTGGGATAAAAGCTACCTTTTACTTGGAGTCCAGAGTGGCGTTTCTAAAACAAAATCCTAACCTCTTTGTTTAAAATCCTTCTAACTCTCTTCAGAGGTTCTCTAAAGTCCCTACATCGGCCTTCCATGTCCTTAGTGATCTGACCCCTGCGAACTCTCCAGTGCTATTGCTAAAAATTCTCCTTTCATATTCCAGCCTCAAGATATCCTCCGTCATAACCCTTCACGATTTTCTGCCAATATCCAAATTCTGTTCACTTCTAGGACTCTGCCATTCATCTGGAATTTCCTTTAAAGTGAGACAGACAATTTGAAATTGCTCGTGGGTAGAATGCTGAGATAATTATTCTAAATAGTAATTTCTATTTTTAATGGGATGCATGATAGAGTGAAAGTTGTATTTTTATTCTTCAGGGACTCAGTTCTAAAAATTGGATTCATTTCCATTTCAAAAGGAAAAATATAAAAAGAAATAAGGTCCATCTACTTGTTCATTCTCTTGTAATGTGTTAATAATAGGATGAACAGTGATATTTAGAAAGAGCTGGTATAAAATCATTCCATCTTCATTTGATTTTGTATTAATTGGAGTACCAGCAACAGGTCAATAATCAAATCCCCAATTTTCAGAAGTTTAGTTATTTTTTATGTATCAGTCCATTGCTGGTGCTTCTGGTTGGGGCTATTTACCACCATCTGGTGATTCAGGGACCCAGGGTCTCTCCATTTCAAAGCTTTGAAATCTTTTCTTTCCTTAGAGTTTTCCACATCCAGATGGCAGAGTAAAGACAATAGAATAGAGATAGCACAAACCTTTGTTAAAAAACCCAACCACAGGGGCGCCTGGGTGGCTCAGTCAGTTAAGCGTCCAACTTCTGCTCAGGTCATGATCTCACAGTTCATCAGTTCGAGCCCCGCATCGGGCTCTGTGCTGACAGCTAAGAGCCTGGAGCCTGCTTCAGATTCTATGTCTCCCTCTCGCTCTGCTCCTACCCCACTCATGCCCAGTCTCTCTCTCCTTCAAAAATAAAAACATTAAAAAAAAAAAAAAAAACAGACCACAGTAGCATATATAACATGGGATATATTCATAGGCTAGATCTAGTTACAGAGTCAAACCTACATGCAGGGCAAGGGAAATTGATCTCATGACTGAGAATCTTCTTCTCAGGGGAAACTCAATACATACTACAGAAGAGGAAGCAAAAATGTAATAATTTCTGGCATAGTTGTGTACTAGGTCATATATTTCCTATAACTTCATCTTTCAATAGATTTCTCTTTGGAAGTTTGTGTCAACAAATTAATACTTTATCCACCAAAGTCAAACAGTTAGTTGAAAAGGAAGAAAAAAATACGTGTTTGATTATAGGGAGCATTTTTCCTTTTCAACCTACTAAAACTATGTGCCAATGTTCCTTCTCTCAAACCAGGTTTGGGATCATCAGATCTCTAGTCTGCAGATATAGGCCTCAACTGGCCTAAGCCAACTGGCATATCCCATATTCCAGGCAGTGACAGTTGGCCAAGAATGCTCATATGCCCCATTTTAGACCAATGAAAGCCATACATGGGCATTTTATTTGCTTTGTTGCATTTTCTCATTCATCTTGAAGATGAGGTGTGGACATTGTGTGGAACTGATGTCCATTTTACTATCAGTAGGGGTGAATTTACCTAAAAGTACAGCTGACATAGAGAAAGTGGACCTGAGGGAAAGAGAAAGAGAGAGAAAGGAGAGAGAGAGAGAGAGAGAGAGAGAGAGAGAGAGAGAGAAACTGGATTCTCTTGACATTTTGCCGGGCATCCTAATTAATTACTCCTGAAGTCTACCACAAGAATTTTTTTTTCTGAGAAAATAAATTCCATTTTACTTATATTTATTTTGGACACTTTTTTTTTATCAATTGAAATGGAATTCTGAGTGATATACATACCAAATAAGTATTGTAGAGTTTAAAAGTTCTGGGTCATATGCTGAAATCTAATTAGGAAATACAGATTACGGACAAAAGCCCAAAGAAACATCAACAAACTATTAGCATTCCAGATAAGATTGCTTATGGACTTTTACTCATGGATAAAGATCTTCCATCTGAATGAGATACTGATTAACTTGTCCAACATCTGATAAAAAAAAAATGAGTGGAAAGAAAATAATGAACCATAAGCTATTTGGATTTGAAAGGAATGAAGGGAGTATTTGATTATTGTTTTCTGGTGGCAGAAAACGAAAGCTGGATAATATCTAGATATTTCCTACTTAATCCTAGTTTTGTCTAGACAAGGATTGGCAGGAACACAATTAATTGGATCGAATATATATATTCGAAATAGGTGAAAGCCTTCTATGTCAGTCAATAATACACATGCCAACATGCTACAATCTTTGATGACTCACATATGATGTGGAAAAAAGAAGTTGATAGATAATATAAAAACATTTTAATATATTACAAAAATATATGGCAAGTATTATTCCCATGGCTATGATTATGCAAGAAAAAATTAAAGTCAACCAAACTCTCAAGTGTGGGAATACTAATAATATTTTAAATAGAAAAAGAAGTCATTTATGTAAAAGCACTGAAAACTAACATACAAATTCTTTAAAAAATAAAATTGTTTGCATTACATGCAAATACAAGCTTTCAAGATGCACTTAAGCCTATAAAAGAAATTTGCCAAAACGCATTATTATCTTGTAGACACTGAGCATTGTAATGTGAATATATAATTGCATACTTAACACTATAATGTCTTCATTTAAAAAATAACACCTAGCATTTATGCAAAACACTCCAAAATGACATAAAATCATACAGAAGATAAGGTGCTGCCCAACCACTGCAGAAATTGGAAAGAATCAAAACTCGAAAAAGGTTCACTGATTAAGAGGTACATAAATATATTTAAACAAACTGTAAGGCAGAAGGAAACAATGTTGAAACATCTCAGATTGCCTCCCCGTGATTCATATTACGTGTGAGACTTTTTCCTCATCTTTGTTTAGCACAGACTTCTGAGTTTCTTTTATTTCAAACATTTATGCTGTAAGTAAGGCAATTTGGCAAGCAATTTTAGAGGTGGTTGCAACATATCCTGCTAAATTGTCTTGTTTTTCCCCACGAAACACTTAAATAGCACAAATACTTTGTCAGATCAATAATAAAATACTTTCTAAATGAAAGACTGAAGACCATTAATCAAACCTAAATCAAAGTGAATGGCTTAACTTTGCTCTATTTGGAGATTAAATGTAAGGATTTAAATACACACACCATAAAAATGTACGGTTTTCAATATTTTCCATCCATTCACTTTCTATATGACAGTAATATTGCCAAATTTGAAGCTTTATTTTATTCAAGATCTGTCTTGCAAATTACTTTACAAAATATTTTATATACTTAAAGAGTGGAGAACCAACGTTAGAAATAATGCTAGAGGAGGTAGGAATTGAAATCTGGAAACCTGAGGGGAGTAAGTCACAATCAAACTGACGTGTGTGTTTGTGCCATTAGGAATTTCCCAACATCTAGAACCTCCATCTTCAAGGGAACTGCATAATCCACTGTTTTTGTTTGTCTGCTTTTGTTTTTCATGCTCTTAGGACCACCTCACTTAAAATTAGGTCCTCTTCAAATAAAAGCCCAGGAAGGAAAACTCTGGGTCAGAAATCCACCATGTGTGTTTTTTTTTTGTTGTTGTTGTTGTTTTGTTTGTTTGTTTGTTTGTTTGTTTTTTGCCAAATTGGGCTCTGTATTCCTCTCCTTTCTATCCAGTTTAAGACAGTTTGGCACCTGCTCTCTTCTTTTCTTCCAGACATATCTGTTCTGCCATCCTTACCTAGCTACACTCTTGGGTTTTTTTTAGCTGAGAAAGGATTGATTGTCTCTCCATTGTCTAGAATTCTTTTCTAGCTCCAACTTTGTTGGTCATATCTTCCTCCTGCATGAATCCACCTAGTTGGCGCTAATCCCCAGTCTGATCTGCCAGAACTTGTTATGTAATTCCCGGCTCCATATTCCTTTCATTTAAAATCTGCATCCTAGAAAGAGCTCCTCAGAGTAAACCCTCCCCAAGAGAATATAGACATCTTTGCCTTCACACTTGCCATTTTTTATTTACTCATATTAAAAGAAGGCCAAACAACAGATCTTTTACTTAAAAATAAAATAAAATGATAATATTTCCCATCATTTTGTCTTTTTTTTTTTAATTTTTGTTAATGTTTTTTTGTATTTTTGAGACACAGAGAGAAAGAGCATGAGCAGGGGAGGGGCAGAGAGAGAGGGAGACACAGAATCCAAAGAAGGATCCAGGCTCTGAGCTGTCAGCATAGAGTGTGATTCAGGGCCCGAACTCACAGACTGTGAGATCATGACCTGAGCTGAAGTCAGATGCCCAACTGACTGAGCCACCCAGGAGCCCCACCATCATTTTTTTTTTTCAAATAAAGACTTATTCTGTCAACACTGTGTTACAAACCTTCCAAATAATGTTGCTAATTATTATATAAAAGATTACTAGATTGAAACTAAGACCTTAAATTTTATTTATTTTTATTTTTATTTTTTTACAAATGTTTTAATGTTTATTTTTGGGAGACAGAGAGAGAGAGAGAGCAAGTGGGGGAGGAGCAGAGAGAGAGGGAAGCACAGAATCAGAAGCAGTCTCCAGGCTCTGAGCTCTCAGCACAAAGCCTGACCCACGAACCATGAGATCACGACCTGAGCTGAAGTCAGATGCTCAACCAACTGAGCCACCGAGGCACCCTGAGACCTTAAATTTTAATTGAAATATATATAAGTAGATAATGGTGGAGATAAAAATACTACATAAGACCTATGGGTAGTTTCTATCTAGTAAGCAATTAAATTGAGAAGAATTTTTCTTTAGCTAGGGTTGGGGCAAACTTGAAATAGGTCTTTTGGTAACAAAAATGCCAAACATGTACTCATGTACTTGTTATTGGGGAAAAAAAAATATGACGTAACCCTGAATGTGTGTTGTTGACTGAAGAGTGAGATGTGGATTGGTAAGGCACATCATTTCGTATTTGCTTTAGCTGCCACGGGTAGGTCTTGGTCTACTTGGTAGGTATTGTTTGGTTTTTTTCCGATGGATATACAGAGGGTGCAGTGTGACCTGCACACCATTGGCGGATCTTGACACCTGTGTTCTTATTTGAACAGTAACTGCTAAAAGATAAGAAGCTGAGTTTGAAATTGCTGAAGAGCTTTTGAAGGATGCTTCTTCCTTCCTGCAAGAGGAAATGTTGTGACAAGGAACTCAAAAGAGTTTACCATGATTGAAGCTGGGCTGGAATTTGAATGCTTTACACATGGCATTATTAAGGCGATAAATGATGCTGGGTTATGTATTCTGATGTTGTTGCTGTCTGGCATCAGCATAGAAGGACATGACTTACGGATGAGGTTTTCTCTGAAGGACGCTCATGTTTCCAATATAAGTATCCTGAGACAAGACTTAACTTTGGATGGGAGATGAGAAGTGGGGTGGTCGACCATAGATTAAATAGAAGAAGAAAAAAAAAACTTTCCATTTTAGGAATTTTTAAGATAGTTGAACTCATAGAGGGCAAGTATTCTTAAGAAGATTCACATTGGTGGGCATTTTCTGATTCTCCAAAAACATAAAAATAACTTGTGCTAAACAATCTTAGATATTTTTTTACTACAAAACTTAACTGGGAACAATGGCAACTCATCTTTCTAGTTGTTGAGGCAAAAAACTTGAAGCCATCTTGGATCCCTTTCTTTTGCTCACATCACACATTTAATCTTCAGGAAGCCTTTCTGGCTTTTATGTATGCAAAGTATAAACACTTCGCAATGTTCTCTCTGCTACCACCTGGGCATCATTGCATGGATTATTACAGTGCCCTGCTAACTTCTCCCACCTTGCTCATGGACTGTCTATTACAGTCACATTTCAGTCGGCGTATTCCTGTTATTTCTACTCAGTTCATTTGGCTATGCCACCTCTGTACCCGTGGTGGCTCCTCATTTCTCTCAAAGTAAAAAATCATGTCCCTTATGGTTTAAATGATCTAAAGTGCCCTATATCATCTGGCTCCCCATTAACTCTCTAAACTTAAATCCCATTTTTCTCCTTTATGTTCATCCTGTTTTTACCACTTTTTGCACTTTTTTTTTCTTTAAATGACAGGCCAAGACTGATGTCCACAAAAAGAGGGTTTAAGAAACATCAGGCCCTTGCTCTCCCATGAAGACATAAACTAAGGAACTAGACTGTAACTAACATTATAGGAGCTTTGGGAAGGACTACAACAACCAAGAGAATGCCCAATAAAAATTCAAATGGTAAGCAGTTTTGTTTTGTTTTTACTTACCCTTGTTCCACCTCCTCTCTGGTATAGCATGGCACAGTCTGGGGGTAGCAGTGGGCTGGTTCCTAGTTCCCATCCAGGAGCAACAGAAACCAGAACAAGTCGAATTTGAAAACGTATACCCTGTGCACAGGCTGCCTGAGTAATTTGTCTTTGTGTTATCCAACTCAGAGCTCGGGTGGTCAAGAGCTGTGGGTAGAAGTGGGCATGGGTTGTGGAAGCCAAAATGGGACCACAAACCTGCAGACACAGTGGAGAAAGAGATTACACTTCACCTAACAAGGGCAGAATACATATTTTTCTCAAGTGAGCGTGGAATATTGTCCATGAGAGACCCATTTTAGACCACACACACAAATAAATCTTAACAAATTTGTAAGGATTCAAATCATACAAAGTGTCTTTTCTAATCACAACGGAATTAAACTCAAAGTCAACAGCAGCAGGAAAAGTGGGAAATCCACAAGTATGTGGAAATAAAACAACATACTCTTAGCCAATGGGTCAAAGAAGAAACAAAGAAAAATTTTAAATATCTTAAAAAATAAAAACACAACACATCAAAACTTACTGTACAATGAAGACAGTGTTAAGAGGGAAAATTATAGTTGAAAATGTTTACCTTAAAAAAAGAAGAAAGAAAGGAGACCTAACTGACATCAACAACCTGACTTTACAGCCCGAGGAACTAGAAAAAGAACAAGCGAAAGCCAAAGCTATTGAAGGAAAGAAATAATAAAAACTAGAAGAGAGGTAAATGAAATAGAGAATATAAAATAGATAAAATCAATGAAATCTAGTTGGGTCTTTGAAAATAACAACAGAACTGACAAACCTTTAGCTCGACTGACACAGAAAATAGAGGACTCAAGAAAATAGCATCAGAAGTGAAAGAGAGGACATTACTATCAATTGCACAGAACATTTACAGAAATTTTACTACCTCTGATAGCCTTTCAAAATGCATTTTTTAAAAATAATAAGACATGAAAGTCAAAATTACTCCTTGATTCATGGACTTTGGAATGGATATTGTGTTAACAAGCATGAAAACAACATCAATTTCATTGTACACCTCCATCAGAGCTCTTCATTGACCAGGTACATTGCCAATGAACAGTCATTTTTCTTCTGAGCTGTAGACCTGGAAAGATCTATGCATCCCTATATTTATTGCAGTGTTATTCACAATAGCCAAGATATGGAAGCAATGAAGGTGTCCAGCCATAAGTGAATGGATAAAGAAGGTGTGGTATATATATATATATATATATATATATATATACACACATATATACACATATACATACAATGGGATATTAGTCATAAAAAAGAATGAGATCTTGCCATTTGCAACAACATGGATGGACTTAGAGGGTATAATGCAGAGCAAAATATGTCTATCAGAGAAAGACAAATACCATATGATTCCTCTCATATGTGGAATTTAAGAAATGAACAAAGTTAAAAAGGGCCAAATAAAAACAGACAGATACAGAGAACAAATGAGTGGCTGCCAGAGAAGAGGTCAGTGGGGGGGATGGGTGAAATAGGTAAAGGGAATTAAGAATACACTTACCTTGATAAGCACTTGAAAATGTATAGAATTGTTGAATCATTATATTGTATACCTGAATCTAAAATAACACTGTATGTTAATTATACTTCAATAAAATATAATAAAAACCCACTAAATCGCACAGTTATAAGTGATTTAATTTGGAAATTTTATGTTATGGATATTTTGCCACAATAATAACAATGATTTAAACATAAAAAACAAAAGGGGTGCCTGGCTGGCTTATTGCATAGAATACAAGACTCTTGATCCCAGGGTTGTGAGTGCAAGTCCCACATTTGGTATAGAGATTAGTTTTAAAAAAGTACTAACAAATGTGTAAAAAAAATCCAACATTTGATTTCATCTCAAAGTCTTTGACTTCCTGTTTCTTCTGCATGGACCATTCTGTTCCAATTTATCTACAGAATTAATTTTCTTAGCCTTTCTAATCCTCACTCAAGTGTCATTTTTAAATGAGTCTAACCTTGAACATACCATATAAAATTACCTACCCAGAATCTCCCAAACTACCTGAACCCAATCTACTTTTTAAATAATACTTATCACATTATACTTAACCATTGATTATTTCTACCATTTTTATCTGTTTCCTACCAGACAGTAGGCTTTATGAGAGCAGGGATTTTTATCTGTTTGCTTCCACATGTATCTCCAGAATCAATGACACAGTGCCTAGCCCAAAATAGATGTTTCATAAACCTTAACCCAGAAAGTTGAAAGGAGAATGCCATACAACTAAGTATATGTATGATATTATGCGTAGGCCTATGAGTACTGAGACATGCCAAGTCTAACTGTAAGCTACTGTGTACATTTACTTTTCAGTATCACTGAGCCTTTATCAAAGGTTCACCATGATCTCAGCTGATATCTTTGAGAAAGAAACAAAGATTATCCATCTAAGCTTGGAAATGGTGTGAGAAACAACAACAACAGCAACAACAACATCCTAGGGAAAGTTCAGTACAGAACTTGTAGGTATGGTCACAACGAAACAAACTGGAGAATGCCAAGAGGAAAGAGATCTCACAGCCAGATAAATGGTCAAGATGTGAGGAATAAGTATATTTTACCTACGGTTATCTCCAGGGTGCACCCAGAAATACCTTGTGTTGTAGAACCTAGTGGAAAACTGGTTTCTAGCAGTCAAGAAGGTTGGGATCCCAAAGTCAGTGTGTTCATAATATTACCAGAAATATTACTTCATAATTTGGTGAAGAATGGAATAGTCCACTAATCTCATAATCATGCCACTCTAAAATAGGTGTTAATATATTTTAATTTTATAAATGGGAAACCTTCATTCCAGAAATGTCCTCTAACTTTCTCAATTATGTTGTACTCTCATCTGTCTGATTTCAACATAAAATACTCCCAGGACCAAGAAAATACTTTTCTTTTTTAAATTTTTATTATTTTTTTTTTAATTTGAGAGAGACAGGTCAAGTAGGCAGAGGAAGAGGGAGAGAGAGAATCTTAAGCAGGCTCCATGTTCACTGCAGAGCCTGATGCAGGGATTGAACCCACGACCATGAGATCATGACCTGAGCCGAAACCAAGAGCTGGACATTCAACTAAACTAAGTCACCCAGGCGCCCTGTCACTTTTAATTTTTAAAGAAAGTATACAACTCAGTTCTAAAATTTAATTTTATTTATGAAATAAATAAGAATAAATAAGTATTAAAGGGAAAATTATGACATGACTCAAAACTTTTCTGGTGAAACAGTTTATATGTTCTTCCTTACTGAAAGTGTAATTGTTAAAACATAGCAGCCAAGAAAACAAAATGACATATAAAAATGTGTAAAAAGATATAAAAAAGGACATAGAAAACAAGTAAAATAATTCATGAGTCCTATCTTTCAAAATATATGATATTTTAATGAACATTTTTTGAATATTGTCATGTAATTTTTCTAAAGCATTTTCCCTTTGAAATTGCAATAAACTGTTGGAGATAATGTCACCAAATATCTAATTCTGCCAGAACACAGTGCATCTGGGTATAACTTAATGGTTTACATATTAATTTTCTCATCTCATTCTGATGAGCAGAAAAATGCTTTAATATAAATGCAGTTAAGTTTGTCATTTTGTATCTATGCAACATAATTCCCCAAATTTATTATTGGTATCATCAATAGTTCCTACCAGTTTCAAAGCATTCAGGGAAGAAAAATGTGTCAAGTTGAAGAAGAAGCAAAACTTTCCTCAACATAATTAATGTCCATTTTTATTTTTATTGTCTGATCAATTCTTTTAAAAGGTTACAAGATAATACAATAACGTTTTGATTGATACACACAACCAATATCTTAGCACTTCAGGAGGTAAAACAAATTCCAGTAAAAACAATCATAATAAATTCTACCAGAAAGGAGAAAATAACTAATTCAACTGAGATTCCTCACTGGGCTTAAAAAGGTATGAAATTAAGGGCTAAGGAAAAAGCATTACAATCTATGGCTGCAGGATGCCCCACAATGTGATTGATTTACTCTATTTCAGGACAAATTTTCAAGCTGATTTCTTTACCTTGTGTAACACAATGCAATTATTTTCTCTGAAGATTTCTGGTGATTGTCTAATTGTCTAATATATAAATGTGCCTCTTCCGGCTAAAGACTCACCCCACAGTTACATACAAAAACTATAGGCAAATCTTAATCCTAATTCAAGTTCTCTTTTCTAGTTCTGCTCTTGTAAATAAGACTTTGCTATTGTCATCTGAGATCCTGGGAATTCCTAGATAAAATAATTTTTAAAAACCCTAAGATATGTTTTAAACAGTTAGGTGTTGGGGCGCCTGGGTGGCGCAGTCGGTTAGGCGTCCGACTTCAGCCAGGTCACGATCACGCGGTCCGTGAGTTCGAGCCCCGCGTCAGGCTCTGGGCTGATGGCTCAGAGCCTGGAGCCTGTTTCCGATTCTGTGTCTCCCTCTCTCTCTGTCCCTCCCCCGTTCATGCTCTGTCTCTCTCTGTCCCAAAAATAAATAAAAACGTTGAAAAAAAAATTTAAACAGTTAGGTGTGTGGAATCCATGTACAATTGCTTATGTGTATACAAAAATACCTTAAGCATCTCTGACAGTTCACCAAAACTGATTCAAATAATTAAGGGCTTCCTGTTTACAAATTTTAAAAATAACAAAACTATGTACGATTAATTACAAAATATAATAAATAAATATGTTTCTGAATACTTCAGGTCGTTTGCTAACCCCTAGAGATACAAGCACTCTCTGTGATGTCAAGTGGCAATAATCAGAAATGTCATGCAAAATGTCCTATAGGAGACAGGAATTCACTGGAGCAAAGGTCAGGGCTAGAGGGTGGTAGATATGATTCCCAGCAAAGCCACTGAAAATGAAAATTGCATAGCATACAAAGGGAACTAATAAAGTGGTTTTGAGCTGCTGACCAATAACAAGTAAGGCAGGGCAAAAATAAGAAAGGAGAGGTAGGAAGGAACCAGAGAATCACAACTATGGAGGGAGCTTGGATTATATCCTGTGGGTGATGCAAAACCATTGAAAGGTTTTAACTAGGGAAGTTACATCACTGGACATGAAGAAGTAATTTTGTCAGATGAAGCAAAACAACTAAGGACCAAAGATTCCTAAAAGAACCATTGTGAAATATCAAAGTCTCAACTGCACCTTAAAATCTGCACAGGATAAAGTCTGCACAAGTTCACAGAAGAACTAGAATGGGGTTTTACTGAGTATATATTCATCACACATTTATCCATCCACACTTCCGTCCATCCATCCATCCATCCATCCTTCCATCCATCCATCATCCATCCTTTTACCTATTGCTGAATTCATTTAAGTTCATTCATTCATTTCTCCTAATCTTCTTGCCCTGCCCATGATCTCCCTTCCCACTGTGTTTGACAGCATCTTCATTTTGAGTTATGTCATTCCAGGCTCATCTAATACATTTCTTGTTCCATACCTGGAATCCTGGAATTGACCACTTATCTAGGAGGTCCTGTTTCCTTTATGTACAATATTATGTTATCTGGGTGCAAGAGATATTCTTTGTTACTGACTTGGCCATTATTTTTAGGACTTGTCAGTGGACACAGTTAATCTATCTATTATCTCTCTCTCTCTCTCTCTCTCTCTCTCTCTATCCCTCTATCCATCTATCTATCATCTATATCTATCTATCTATCTATCTATCTATCTATCTATCTTTAAAGAGAAAATACATCATGAATCCATTTTAAATGTTAATGTTGGTGAAAATATATGAATACCCATGTAGCATTACTCCATTTACATAAAACTCAAGAATGCGCAAAACTAAATCGTTTCATTTGTGGATGAATCATCAGGTTGTAAAACAAAGCAAGTAAGTAATTTCCGTTCCAGTAGGGATATGTTTACCTCCAGAGGAGGGGAGGCTGTGATCCAGTAGGGGCGTTCAGAAGCTTCTGGGAGCACTGACCATGCCTTTTCCCTTGATGGAGGTAGTTATATAAAGTGTCTGTTAACTTTAGAGTCGTTTGCTAGGTTATACATATGTTCATACAATTTACTGTCTGTGTTAAAATTCACAGTATAAAGCTAATTTTAAAAAGTTGCTGTGGCCTGCTGTTCCCAACTTTTCTTAAGCATCACTGATTTTACTCTCCAACTTTCTTTTCCCAACGATTTCAGTGCTATTTTTGAATATTCCAAGCTTTAAAAATTTCATGCACAGCATTTGGAGGTTTTTGGAGGAATGACACCAAAGCATTCTAATAAATATGCTTTATTTAGCTTGTTAGATTAGCTTTACCAGGACTTTTTTTTTCCCTCTTTTTTTTTTTCTGCCTTGCACTATTGATCCACACATGAGTAATAAATAACTCCATTTTCTCTCATTAACCGAATTATCAAAGTCCACCATCCTGGCCTCTATATCTTTAATTTGTGCTCAGTGTATTTTAAACTAAAAACATTTGCTGAGCATTTTGTAGTTGCCCAGAACTGTGCCACGCACCTACCAAACAGCATTTCCCCGTCTTTGAAAGCATTTGCGTTATGTTGATGAAATATAGTGTTGAAAAATTAAATTATTGGGCATTGTTTTGCACTCATAGTCTATAGGCCGCTAAGACACAAATGCTATTTTTATTTATTCAGATTTCAAATTAGAAGAAACAAATCTGGTTCCTGACATAGGCTGTATTTATAATAGGAGCATGGTTCTATGAAGGAGAGGTAAATATTTTGTCTTATTCACATTAAATAGGCCCAGAGGAACAGATCAATGTTATATTTTTGTGGTTTAGTTTGTTTTGTTGTTATTGTTTAGAAATAACTGGTAATTGGTGGGTCTGGGATTTGAACCCCGGTCTTAGTTTTATTACCTACTCCAAGGTTTCATTCCAACTTCCTCTACCACACATCCCTGATGCATCAACCCTACTAATTGCCACAAAGAGGATCCAATCCTATTTGCAAGCCAAGCTTTCACTGTGTCTATCTGGTGTCTCTGAATATTCTAAATCCCAGAACACTGGGTAAATTGGGCTCTCATGTGGATGGATACAACCCAACACACTGGCTGAACCTGAAAATATCACTTACTTATAAAACTGGGCAGCTTTGGTAAAGGATTCTGTTGCCATTATAAATGGGATAAAAGCTAAATTCAATGATTTCTGAGGCATGCTGAGCAGTGGAAAGAATCTTGGTTTGGGAGTTGGGAAATATCAATTTGTACCCAGTCTCTGTTGCTTCTATGAGGTAGTAAGTAGGCAACTCCCCCTTGTTTTACAGCTCTAAATTCCACTGCATTCTGACTCTAGCCTAGCATTCCAGGCTAACCTCATTAGTGCTCTCTTTCTCCCTTCCAGATCACCCACCCTATCACCCTTTCTGTCCAACACGCACGCGCGCGCACACACGCACACGCACACACATCCTAGTCATTCTGAATTTTGCCCTGAGCACGCCATGAACCTTTCAGCCTCACTGCTAACATGTGGGCGGTTCCCAGTAAGTATCATTTTATTTCTTCCTGAATCAGCAAAACAATGTTCTATTGTCTTTGTTAAGGGGACAGAAAGACATGAAATAAACTGACCTAAATAAAAAGGGAACGTATTAGGCAAGGGCTTTCAAAGGAACAAAACACAGCTGCACCTCTTAAGAACATAGGTTACAGAGGTTAGACACTGAGGTAAGTATCTGACTCCTGAGTTAATGCTGGGGTGGAAAACTTAAACTGTAATTTGCTTGAGGCTTAGTGTGGGTGAATCTGGGTGTTAAAAGCTCCAGAGGGGAGTTTAATTCCTAGACCTCTACCAGGTTCTCACACTGAGGATCAGAGAAAAATCCCCTCATACTTCTGGATGGGAAAAGGAAAAGTGGCCATTTTGAAATATGCTAGGGTATTCTGGTTTTTTTTTTTTATGTTTATTTATTTGTTTATTTATTGAGAGAGAGAAAGAGAGAGCGTGTGCATGAATGGGGGAGGGGCAGAGAGAGAGGGAGACACAGAATCTGAAGCAGGCTTCAGGCTCTGAGCTCTCAGCACATGGGGCCCAAATCCACAAACTGTGAGATCATGACCTGAGCAGAAGTCAGATGTTGGAAGTCGGATGTTGGAAGTCAGACACTCAACCAACTGAGCCACCCAGGCGCCCCGTATTCTGTTCTTTTTGTTAATTAAAATTTTTTAGTGTTTATTTATTTTGGAGAGAGAGAGAGAGAGAGAGACAGAGTGTGAGGCAGAGAGAGAGGGAGGCACAGAATGCGAAGCAGGCTCCAGTCTCTGAGCTATCACCACAGAGCCCCACGTGGGGCTCAGACTCTCAAACTGCAAGATCATGACCTGAACCAAAGTCGGAGGCTTAACCAACTGAGCCACCAAGGTGCCCCCCAAGGATTCTGGTCTTTTAAAACAGGATTGCTCTTAAGGGAAACTGTTCTACCAGTGCTTAACCTATTGGTTTTTTTTCAGAGCCTAATTGACCTGGGGGAAGGGAACTACCCAAAGCTAGCCCATTCTAGCATTACACATAGGGAACAAAACTATTTCAGCTCCCTCCAGTCATCCTGTCCCATCAAAGTGGGGAAGAAGAAACTGAGAGTCACTTTTAAGGTTCACAGCTGAGAGGCATGGATAGGCTCACTAAGAGACTGTGACCTAATCATGGGACTACAGAATACTACCCCTCTCCGCACACCTCACCGCAACACCATAGACCTATTTGCCAGAGTTACTTTGACCCACTACAATATACCAAGCTTTCAACAAGAAGTTACAATGCACACTAAAAGGAAAAACAAAACAAAACACAGTTTGAAGAGATAGGGCAAGTATCAGAAACAAACTCAGATACGGCAGGATTCTGATATATCAGACAAGGAACTTTTAAAAAGCTATGATTAATAGACTAAAAACTCCAGGGGCGCCTGGGTGGCGTAGTCGGTTGAGCGTCCGACTTCAGCCAGGTCACGATCTCGCGGTCCGTGAGTTCGAGCCCCGCGTCAGGCTCTGGGCTGATGGCTCAGAGCCTGGAGCCTGTTTCCGATTCTGTGTCTCCCTCTCTCTCTGCCCCTCGCCCGTTCATGCTCTGTCTCTCTCTGTCCCAAAAATAAATAAATGTTGAAAAAAAAAATTAAAAAAAAAACTCCAAAAAAAAGTAGGTAACATGCACAAACACAGACGCTGAAATCAGAGAGACTGAAATTCTAAGAAAGAACAAAAAAGAGATGCTAGAAATCAAAAATGCTACAATGGAAATGAAAAATGCCTTAGATGAGGTCTTAGTACATTGGACATGGCTGAGTAAAGGATCCCTGAACTTGAGAAGATATACATAGAAACTCTCAAAACTGAAAAGCAAAGAGAAAAATAGTAAAACAAAGAAAAGAAAAGAAAAAGTAATAACAGAAAATTCCAGAACTGAGAGGCAACTACAAAAGGTTCATATAATGGGAAAACCAGAAGAAGCAGAGGGAGGAGGTGGAGGGAAGAAGAGAGAGATAGGAGAGGTGGGGGCAGGAAGACGGAGAGGAGGAAAGGAACAGAAGAAATATTTGAATAAATAATTACAGAGAATTTCCCCTAATTCAATGTCAGAAACCAATTCAGAGATCCTGAAAGCCCAGTGACCATCAAACAAGACAAAAATCCAAAAAACAAAAAACAAAAAACAAAAAAGAAAAGAAAAGAAAAGAAAAGAAAGAAACCAACACACACAAACAACTGAAAACTACACCTAGGTGTGTTTCACTCAAATTGCAGAACATCAAAGATAAAGAAAAAAATTCTGAAAGAAGCCATTGGTAAAAGACACTTTACCTGTATAGAAGTATAGATAAGAATTACATAGGACTTCTCCTCAGAAACCATGCAAGGAAAAGACAGTGGAGTGAAATAAACTGTTGAGAGAAAAATTCACCAGCCTAGAATTCTGTAAACTGAAAAATTATCCTTCAAAAGTAAATGAGAGGGGTGCCTGGCTGGCTAAGTCGGTAGAGCATGTGACTCTTGATTTCAGGGCCATGAGTTCAAGCTCCAATGTGGACATAGAGCTTACTTAAAAAAAGTAGATGAGATATATAAGAATTTCCAAGACAAACAAACTTTGAAAGAATTTGTTGTACAAATTCTAACTTGCATAAAATGTTAAAAAGAAATTATTCAGAGAGAAGGAAACTAATATAAGTCAGAAACTCAGAACTATTTAAAGAAAGGAAGATCATTAAGAAATGCATGCTTTTCCTGTTCTCAGTTATCTAACAGAAAACAATTTGTTTAAAATAATGATAGAAAGCATGTCTTCATTTATATGCTTGCATGTATGTTAATGTTTGCTTAGATGACTTAATACATATATGCATGTATTTACTTACATAAGTATAAATGAAATGAATGACAACTGTGATACAAGGTATGGGAAAAAGGAATTGGAATATTGTATTATTATAAAGTACTTGTATTATCCAGGAAGTGGTATAGTGTTATTGGAAAGTGTATGGATAGGCAAAGCACAGAGGACTTTTAAGGAGGTAAAATTGTTCTATATGATGTTATAATGTGTATATGTACCATTATACACTTGTCAAAACCCATAGAATGTATAACCCTAAGAGTAAACCCTATTTAAACTATGGAATTTCAGTGATAATGACGTTCTAATGTAGGTTCATCAATTACAACAAGTGTACCACTCTGGTGGGGAGGGAGGTGCTGCATGTGTGGGGACAGGGGGCACATGGGAACTCTATAGTTCTGCTCAATTTTGCTGTGAACCTAAAACTGCCCTAAAAAATAAAGTCTATATAAAAAGGAAAAAGATAAGGAGGAGGAACCATTGGGCTTTTCACTGTGGGTGAGACCTCAGGCCAGGTTTCCACCTGCCGCTGGAGATCTGGCTGGGATCTAATCTGATCTTTCTTGATCCAATCAAAGGAGGTGCAGTCAAGGATGCCATTTGAAGATTATTTAGTTGTTCTTTTTAGTTGTGAGTATAAGACTAAAGATTAATCTTTCAGGCTAAGAATAGGTCCCCTTAGGGAGAGTGTTTTAGGCTGGCCTAGCTTAAGTCCCACTACTGATGGGCAGGCTCATTACAGCAAATGACCATTGATTCACTTTTTCATTCCTTCAAGCAAATTTATTTGCTGCCTATGTATCAGACACTGCTTTGGGGTTAAAAACAAAACACATGGGTTATTACTCTGGGTGCAGACACAAGACCTAACACTGCTTAGAGTCAAATTGTAACTTGGCTTCTGATGAGGTTTTTGGGATGACAGTGGGGTTGGTGGGGTCTGGAGCCAACGGCCAAGAAAGAATTCTTGAAGACGTCTCTAGTGCAAAATGGGGATTTTATTAAAGCAAGGCGATAGGACCCATGGGCAGGAAGAGCTGCCCCCAGATCAGGAGGAGAGATGGGAAGGTAAAGTCCAGGGGAAGTTTCCAGTGAGATTTTCATATGCTAAGGAAGACTCACAGGATACTGGAGGCCTAGCCATTGTCAAGCTAAGGTTGTTTGCCTTCTAGCAAATCATTAGCATTAAGACATAGGGAGTTCCTGGAGAAATATTTTACTCTGCCAGCCTCAAGTATCTGTCACTGGGCTGCAGGTTATAAGGAAATTTAACTCTATCTGCCATTTCCTTCTGCCTTTGTTCCCCACATCCTTATGGAGGAGTGATGTTTGGGCTCCAGGAAACAGAGTCTATTGGTTTCTGGAGATTAGGCTATTGATGAGATTGTTTTTTTCTTGCGATTTACTAAGATATTTGTAAATAGATGGAAACTGAGGTCCTGTAGGACTATGATCTCTATCAGTTAACCATTTGTTTTTCCTCTTTTCTTTGTTCTAGGGCAGCCAAGAGAGCCCGAGGAAGATCAAACATGTCCCACCTGGGGGTGAGGGGCTGTTTGTGGGCCTGTCAGCTTGCCTTATGCTCCTTCTTCACTTCTATTATGTGACTGTATGAAAGTGAATTTGATTTCCCTGAGCCTCAGTTTTATCACCTGTAAAATGGAGATAATATAACACATTTCCTCGGGTTGTAGTGAGGCTAAAATTAAGCTAACCACTGGCACATAGCCTCCGTCTAGGGTGGTCACTACTGAGGGGTTGATCTTGCTGACTCTCTGGTCTGAGAGTGGGCCAGCCAGCCCAGGGGCCATCAACAGGTGTCTCATTCGGGCATGACCCACAACTCCCTTGCAGAAGTGGAGGTAAGACGTGGTTAAGATTTGTAAGCCCAGGTGCTGGGGTTTCCTTCAGTCTCGGGTGACACACTGGAAAGTTGTTCCAGGCTAGATGTGTGGCTGCCCAAAGGCCTGGCAGGAGCCAGCAGGCCCAGACCGAGTGGTTCCCAGTGGCATGCACACCCGGGCCCAGGTGTGAAGCCCACATGTGGCCAGTAGCACCTCAGTCCCCACCAAGGATGTGTGGAGACCAGAGCTGCAATCACAGGACTGTACTGGCCCCCTCCCTGCTGGGACGGTCACACTGCTGGTGGCCGGGCTGGTGCCCCAAATGGTGGAGAAGCTGTAGGCAAGCCTGGCAGCAAACCTGGACCCTAGGAAGCTATGGAAATATGTAAAGAAACGCTCCATCTTGCCTGTTACAGTAGCCATTGTTGTGGAGAGCGGTCATGAGAACAGTAAATAAACTGTGAAAACACCAGCATTGGAAGTTTTGCCAGGGACTCAGTGGCCCAGGGGAATAAGCTGGTTTCTGTGTAACCAGATGATTGAAACTGATGAAAAGGACTTGAAAAAGAGCCATCGTTTTTTGTTGTATTCTGCTTTTTATTTTAAATTTTAGTTCATTAACATACAGTGTGATATGGGTTTCAGGAGTAGAATTCTATGATCACTTACATGCAACACCCAGGGCTCATCACAAACGCCCTCTTTAGTAACCATCACCCATCTAACCCACCCTCCCACCCACCTCCCTCTGTCAACCCATATTTTGTTCTCTATCATTAAAAGTCTCTTGTGGGAACACCTGGGTGGCTCAATCGGTTAAGTGTTTGACTTCAGCACAGGTCATGTCTCATGGTTAGTGAGTTTGGCCCCACGTTGGGCTTTGTGCTGCCAGCTCAGAGCCTGGAGCCTGCTTCAGATTCTGTGTCTCCCTCTCTCTCTGCCCCTCCCCTGCTCACACTCTGTCTTCCTCTCCCTCTCTCTCTCTCTGAAAAATAAATAAACATTAAAAACTTGAAGAAAGTCTCTTATGGTTTGTTTCCCTCTCTTCTCTCCCACCTTGTCTCCCCATACATTCATCTGTTTTGTTTCTTAATTTCACATAAGAGAAAAATCATATGGTATTTGTCTTTCTCTGATTGACGTATATCGCTTAGCATAATACATTCTAGCTCCATGTATTTTTTGATGGCTGGGTAATGGTTGAACGTGCCCCAGACAGGACCTTCAGAAGAAGTAGGACATAGAGAAGGACTACCAAGAAAATTGAAAAGCCTCCCACAGCCAATCCACATCCTCGATCACAGACAGGGAAAAAAGACAACAACAAAACTTAGAAAACTCAGACCTGAAAACACCTCACAAAGTGTCTCACAATCTTGAAAGGAGAGATGAGAGGAAGAGGTGCCCCAGAGTTTCACCGGCTTCTTCCTATTCCTATTTCTCAGTCCAGGAATCTTCTGATTACTGCCATGTTCAGACCCCTCCATCATCCACCTGTGCTCATCAAGTGTTTGTAGACAATGGTCCGGATCTCCAGTGGAGGACCAGCAACCCACTGTTCCACACCAGAAGCCTGGTCACACAAATGCCTCCCAGGACAGTCTGGGGCTCAGTCAATAATAGCACCTGAGTGAGCCCCAGAGGAAAGGGGCTGTGGGTCAAAATAAGGAGCACAAACTGACCCACAAGGAACAAACTTTTGAAGGATACCAAAGGGGATGGAAAATCCTCCTGCTTTGATCAGCAAGAAATCCCACAAGGTGGTATCCATAGAAGAAAGTCAAAGGCCACTCGAAGGGATGAAGCAAAGGAGAAACCACCCTCTAGTGGTATCAAGAAAGAAGGAAAGAAAAGCCTTTCAAGAAGTTTTTGCTTCCCTTGGAGGTTGCTTTAGACAACCATCTTAAAAAGCTCAAACACAGTGTCAGCCAAAACCGAACCAAATGAAACAAGCAAATTCCAGAGGTTGTAAACACAGGAGAGGGGGCCAGGGTAAAAGAGGTTTCTAACAACCTAAAGACTTAAGAAGGGAAACTTCTTAAGACTTCTAATTTGGATAAAGTCAGTGGTCTCCCTCCCTGAAGTTGAGGAAGATATGGATGATTAATTCAAGCATCCCATCATGTCTTTGGAGTCATACCTTGACTATGTCCAGCCCCGGAAGTAAAAGACAATTTCATTTTTATGGAAACTTTAATCACTGCACTTGAAGAAAAACAACACATACAAAAATAATATTCTAAAAGCACTAGGGAAAAACATGGACTCCATTCAGAAATTATCTAAAGTGAAGGAAAACAAGTCAGAGAAGCTACAGCCAAGTGGAGCTACTTCTGCCAAGTTGGAAAGGTCCCCACTGAGGCATTACCAGTGTTATCAGACTTCTTTTACTGAGGCTAGAGGTCCATTACCATCCACCTCCTGCCCTCAAATTGGTGTTCTCCTTCCAACAAAACACAGAGCATTCTTTTCACCCCAGGAAAAAGAAGTTGACTTACTGAACTCAGAATGAATTCTAAGATGCAGGTATATTCTGGTTCTCCAAGTGCCTATCTTCTCAAAACTACTAAGAGCAGAAAAGAGAAATAAAGTTGACGTTACAAATACTTGCTGGTGATTTTCTGGCATCTTCCCTTGACAGCCAGATCATCAACATTTATGGAGTCCCTATTTTTAATGAGCACATGGTATTAGCAACTGCAAAATGAAATGCTATGTCTCCTTTAAACCTAGAAATTTTTCAGGAACGCAGTTTACATGCTAATGAAAAAACTTAGAAGTGTGATCCTTCAGTCATAACTTTTCAAAGATATTTTGTAAAAAGTGCTTCTTGGGTCCAAATTTACTTTTATTTAACAATTTTCTTTACACCATTGTTTAAAGTGGCATTTCCCACACACATTTGTAGGTCTCACCACACATATGTACAAAGCAAACAAGTGTTTTTAAATTATTTTTTTTTCATTTAAGGAATCATAGGATAACTTAGTTCTTAGTAAAGAACAGAAGTTTTCAAATTGCTAATGTTTCAAAACTTTATTTAAATAAAAAATCAAAGTACTTTGATCAAACCAGGCTAGAATAAAATGTTAATAATGTCCATTCTTATAGCTGTTAACCCACCTGTGTTTGAAAACAATCTGAAAATAATAAGTACTTTATTTTTTTTAATTTTATTAATTTTTATTTCTGAGACAGAGACAGAGTGTGAACAGGGGAGGGGCAGAGAGAGGGAGACACAGAATCTGAAACAGGTTCCAAGCTCTGAGCTGTCAGCACAGAGCCTGACATGGGGCTCGGACCCATGAACTGTGAGATGATGACCCGGGCTGAAGTCAGACGCTCAACCAACTGAGCCACCCAGGCACCCCATAAGATGTACTGTAATAAGCCTCAAAATAGTTGGCATGAAAAATGATTATTGAATTAAAAAATGAACAGATATTAATAAATGTGAGTTAGTATCAGGAAACATAGTTGAGAGTTGAAGTGTTTAGAGTTTGAATAAATGGAATAACCTCAGAATCATAGTTAGGCAAATGCAAATAAAGTTTCATTTGCACATGGCAACATATGTATTGTCCTCCTCCAGCCTAATACTTGAATACACATCACAACAAAAACTGGAAGGAACTTGGGAATGAAAGAAGTTAAATGCAAAGTCATACATACGGGGAGCCTGGGTGGCTTAATAGGTTAAGCATCCAACTCTCAGTCTTCAGCTCAGGTCATGATCTCACGGTTCATGGGAATGAGCCCCACGTCAGGTTCTTAGCTGACAGGGCAGAGCCTGCCTGGGATTCTCTCTCTCTTCCATGCCCCTGCTTGTGCTCTCCCTCTCTCAAATAACTAAACTTAAGAAAAAAAAAAAGTAATATATGAAGAGTGTTTAGAATAGTGTGTGGCACATATTAAGTGCTTTATGCTTTAAGTATTATTATTATTAGTGCTACCGACACTATTAATAATGCTACATCTTCAGATAAAAGAAGAATATGAAATATCAACAATTTAAAGTTAAAACCATCAAAATTTATTTGGAATGTTTATTTCAATATAATAACATGACTAAAGGTGACTGGCTGGCTCAGTCAGTGGAGCATGTGACTCTTAATGTTGGGGTCATGAGTTTGAGCCCTACATTGGGGGTAGAGATTACATAAAGTAACTAACTAACTAACCAATAATAATATTATCTTTCCAGAAAAATTTACACAAACACTCCCAAGAACCAATAAGCAAGTATAGCAGGATCACTAGATACAAAACTAGTATACAAAATTCAATTATTTTCCTAGAAGCTTGCAATGAATATTTTGAACTGGAATTAAAAAAATAGTATTTATAATAGTACCAAAAATTGAGGTTCATGGAGATAAATATTGCAAAAAATATATAGAATCTGCATGCTCAAAACTACTAAACACTTTTGGAAGATCAAAGATTTAAAGAAAGGGAAATGTTTTGTTCCTACTCATGGGAAGATTCAGGATTACTAAAATGTTAATTCCTCTCAACTTAATCTATAGATTCAATGCAATCTCAATCATAGTAATTGCTGTCAAGGATGAAAGGAAAATTACTCTAACTCCTTGCTGGTGAATGTGGAAGATGGTATAGCCACTTAGGAAGAAACTTTGGCAGTTTCTTACGAAACTAAATATAATATTACCATAGGAACCAGCAATCATGCTCCTAGGTATATATTCAAATGATGTGAAAACATATATTTACATAAAAACCTGTATGCAAATTTTTATAACAGCATTATTCATAATAGCCAACAATTAAAAGCAATGAAGATATCATTCAACGGTTGAATAGAATTTCATATATTTAATAAATAAATAAATAAGTAAATAAATACAAATAAATAAAAATCAACAGTTGAATAGGGAATTAATCTGGTATATATGTACAAGGGAATACTATCCAGGGATAAAAAATAAATATCTCATTACATCATGCAAATACATGTATGAGTTTTAAATGCATATTGCTAAATATAAATGCATTTGCATGGATGTAATCTTCCACTCCAACAGCAGGAAATCTAATTCCTGCCATCTGTCTTATATTACATACCTTTTCATTCACAGTATAAATAAATAGTGGTTTTTGAATTATTGACCCAATATTTAGGAAATTCTGAAGAATCAAGTCTGAAATCTACATAACATATGATTCCATTTGTACGACATTTTGTATATGCCAAAATTGTGAAGACATTACACAGATCAGCATTTGACACACTTTTGACAATGGTGAGGTTTAAGTACACGAAGCACAGATAAATTTTTAAGACTGTAAAATTATTTGTGACATAGAGATGCAAAAAACCTTCAACAAAATATCAGCAAACCAAATTCAATAATACATTAAAAGATCATATACCATGATCAAGTGGGATTTATTCTAGGAATGCAAGGATGATTCAACATCTGCCAATCAAACAATGTGATACATCACATTGACAAAATGAAGGCTAAACACCATAGATGATCATCTAAGTAGATGAAAAACATCTGAAAAAAAGTCAACATCCACTTATAATAATAACTCTCAAAAAACTGTGTATGGACAGAATGTATTTCAACATAATAAAGGTTCAGCATAATAAATGACAGCTAACATACTTAATGTTGAAAAGATAATACCTTTTCTTTGAGATCACAAATAAGAATGTTCTCTCACCACTTCTATTCAACATAGTATTGGAAGTCCTAGCCACAGCAATTAGGCAGAATAAATAAATAAAAGGCATACAAACTGGAAAGGAAGAAGTAAAGCTATTTGCAGATCACATGAGTTTATTTTTAGAAAACCCTGAATAGTCCACCAAAAACAGAACTAATAAATTAATTCAATAAAGTTGCAGGATACAAAATCGATAGGCAAAACTCTGTTGCATTCTTGTGTACTAACATGAACTATCAGAAAGAGAAATTGAGAAAACAACCACATTTATTACTGAATCAAAAAACACACCTAGGAATAAATTTAGCCAATAGGTAAAAAATCTGTTCACTGAAAACTATGACATTGATAAAAGAAACTGAGGAAGACACAAATAAATATAAAGATATTTCGTTCTCATGGATTAGAAGAATTAATATTGCTAAAATGTGCATATTACACAAAGCAGTCTACAAATTCAATGCAATCCCTATTAAAACTCCAATGGAGGGCTATTGGGGTGGCTCAGTAGGTTAAGCTTCAGACTTCAGCTCAGTTTGTGATCTCACAGTTCTTGGCTTCGAGCCCTGCGTCAGGCTCTGTACTGACAGCTCAGAGCCTGGAGCCTGCTTCAGATTCTGTCTCCAACTCTCTCTGCCCCTCCCTTGCTCATGCTCTCTCTCTCTCTCAAAAATAAATAAACATTAAAAAATAAAAAAAAAATTCCAATGGTATCTTTCACAGAAATAGAACAAATAATCCTAAATTTTGTATGGAACCAAAAAGATCCTGAATACCAAAACCCATCTTGAGAGAAAAAGAACAAAGCTGGAAGGATCATGCGCCCTGATTTCAAACTATGCTACAAAGCTATCATAATCAAAAAAGGCATGGTTTTGGCATAAAAACAGACACATAAATAAATGGAAGAGAATAGAGAGCCCAGAAAATAAACCACCCCTAATTAATTTATGACAAAGGAGGCAGAAAAGTTAGGGAGTAAGCTCATTAACATTGATCTTAGTAATGAATGTTTCATACCAATGAATTTTTGAATCTGACTCCAAAAGCAAGGACAACAAGAGCAAAAATAAATACATGAAAAGTCAAATTAAAACCTTCTCCACAGCAAAGGAAACCATCAACTAAATGAAAAGGAAACCTGATGAATGGGAGAAGATATTTGCAAATTATACATTTGATAAAGGATTAATATACAATATATATGAAGAACTTATACAATTCAATAAAAAAAATCATTTAAGAAATGTGCAGAAAATCTGAATACATGTTTTCCCAGAGAAGACATATAGATGGCCAACAGGCACATGGAAAGATGCTCAACATTACTAATCAGTGGTAAAATATGAATCAATTCCATAATGAGATACCACCTCACACCTATCAGAACGGCTAGAATGAAAAAGACAAGAAATAAGTGTTAGCAAGAATGTGGAAAATAAAACATTTGTGCACTATTTGTGGGAATGTAAATTGGTGCAGCCACTATGAAAAACCATATGAAACTACCTCAAAAATTTAAAAAATAGGAATAGGCATGTGATTCAGCAATTCCACTTTTGGGGAATTATCCAAATAAAATGAAAACCCTAACTAGCAAATATGTATGCATCTTTATGTTTGTTGAAACATTATTTAAAATAGCCAAGATAAAGGATCCTGGGAAGATGGCGGCATAGGAGGACGCTGGGCTCACTGCGTGTCCTGCTGATCACTTAGATTCCACCTACACCTGCCTAAATAACCCAGAAAACCGCCAGAAGACTAGCAGAACGGAGTCTCCAGAGCCAAGCGCAGATGAGAGGCCCACGGAAGAGGGTAGGAAGGGCGGAGAGGCGGTGCACGCTGCACGGACTGGCTGGAGGGAGCCAAGGTGGAGGGGCAGGCTGCCGGCCAAGCAGAGGCCCCCAGTCTGGCTTGCAAAAGCTGAGGGGCCGGAGGGAGTGTGTTCCGACAGCAAGTGGGACTTAGCATCTGGGAGGTCATAAGTTAACAGCTCTGCTGGGAAAGCGGAAAGGCTGGAGGACAATGGGTGGGAGAGTTGTGCCTCCCTCCCTGTCCGAGTTGTTGAGTCCCAGACGACAGAGGAACAAAGGCTTGGCGGGGAACAAAGGCACTCGCCAGCACCATCTCCCTTGCCCATCCCCCAGCCAAAATCCCAAAGGGAACCAGTTCCTGCCAGGGAACTTGCTTGCACCTTGCAAACACCCAACGCTGTGCTTCTGCGGAGGCACCCCTCCGGCAGCGGGTCTGACTCCCTCCCGCTGCCACAGGGCCCCTCCTGCAGTGGATCACCAAAGGAGAAGCGAGCTAAGCCTGCGCCTCCTGTCCCCATGCACCTTGCCGATCCACCCCAGCTAATACGCCGGATCCCCAGCATCACAAGCCTGGCAGTGTGCAAGTAGCCCAGACGGGCCACACCACCCCGCAGTGAATCCCGCCCCTAGGAGAGGGGAAGAGAAGGCACACATCAGTCTGACTGTGGCCCCAGCAGTGGGCTGGGGGCAGACATCAGGTCTGACTGCAGCCCTGCCCACTAACACAAGTTATTAAAGACAGCACAGGGGAAGTGCCCCGCAGTCCCGCACCACTCCAGGGACTATCCAAAATGACCAAACAGAAGAATTCCCCTCAAAAAATCTCCAGGAAATAACAATAGCTAATGAACTGATCAAAAAGGATTTAAACAATATAACAGAAAGTGAATTTAGAATAATAGTCATAAAATTAATCACTGGGCTTGAAAACAGTATAAAGGACAGCAGAGAATCTCTTGCTACAGAGATCAAGGAACTAAGGAACAGTCATGAGGAGCTAAAAATGTTATTAATGAGCTGCAAAATAAAATGGAGACAACTATGGCTCAGACTGAAGAGGCAGAGGAGAGAATAGGTGAACTAGAAGATAAAATTATGGAAAAAGACGAAGCTGAGAAAAAGAGAGATTAAAAAATCCAGGAGCATGAGGGGAAAATTAGAGAACTAAGTGATGCAGTAAAGAGAAATAATACATGCATAATTGGTATTCCAGAGGAGGAAGAGAGAGGGAAAGGTGCTGAAGGTGTACTTGAAGAAATAATAGCTGAGAACTTCCTGGATCTGGGGAAGGAAAAAGGCATTGAAATCCAAGAGGCACAGAGAACTCCCTTCAGACGTAACATGAATCGATCTTCTGCACGACATATCATAGTGAAACTGGCAAAATACAAGGATAAAGAGAAAATTCTGAAAGCAGCTAGAGATAAACATGCTCTAACATATAAAGGGAGACCTATGAGACTCGTGACCGATCTCTCTACTGAAACTTGGCAGGCCAGAAAGGAATGGCAAGAGATCTTCAATGTGATGAACAGAAAAAAAAATATGCAGCCAAGAATCCTTTATCCAGCAAGTCTGTCATTTAGAATAGAAGGAGAGATAAAGGTCTTCCCAAACAAACAAAAACTGAAGGAATTCATCACCACTAAACCAGCCCTACAAGAGATCCTAAGGGGGATCCTGTGAGACAAAGTACCAGAGACATCGCTACAAGCATGAAATCTACGGACATCACAATGACTCTAAACCCGTATCTTTCTATAATAACACTGAATGTAAATGGATTAAATGCACCAACCAAAAGACATAGGGTATCAGAATGGATAAAAAAACAAAACCCATCTATTTGCTGTCTACAAGAGACTCATTTTAGACCTGAGGACACCTTCAGATTGAGAGTGAGGGGATAGAGAACTATTTATCATGCCACTGGAAGTCAAAAGAAAGGTGGAGTAGTCATATCAGACAAACTAGACTTTAAATTAAAGGCTGTAACAAGAGATGAAGAAGGGCATTATATAATAATTACAGGGTCTATCCATCAGGAAAAGCTAACAATTATAAATGTCTATGCGCCAAATACCGGAGCCCCCAAATATATAAAACAATTACTCATAAACATAAGCAACCTTATTGATAAGAATGTGTTAATTGCAGGGGACTTTAACACTCCACTTACCGAAATGGATAGATCATCTAGACACACGGTCAATAAAGAAACAAGGGCCCTGAATGAGACATTGGATCAGATGGACTTGACAGATATATTTAGAACTCTGCATCCCAAAGCAACAGAATATACTTTCTTCTCGAGTGCACATGGAACATTCTCCAAGATAGATCATATACTGGGTCACAAAACAGCCCTTCATAAGTTTACAAGAATTGAAATTATACCATGCATACTTTCAGACCACAATGCTATGAAACTTGAAATCAACCACAGGAAAAAGTCTGGAAAACCTCCAAAAGCATGGAGGTTAAAGAACACCCTACTAACGAATGAGTGGGTCAACCAGGCAATTAGAGAAGAAATTAAAAAATATATGGAAACAAACGAAAATGAAAATACAACAATCCAAACGCTTTGGGACACAGCGAAGGCAGTCCTGAGAGGAAAATACATTGCAATCCAGGCCTATCTCAAGAAACAAGAAAAATCCCAAATACAAAATCTAATAGCACACCTAAAGGAACTAGAAGCAGAACAGCAAAGGCAGCCTAAATCCAGAAGAAGAAGAGAAATAATAAAGATCAGAGCAGAAATAAACAATATAGAATCTAAAAAAACGGTAGAGCAGATCAACGAAACCAAGAGTTGGTTTTTTGAAAAAATAAACAAAATTGATAAACCTCTAGCCAGGCTTCTCAAAAAGAAAAGGGAGATGACCCAAATAGATAAAATCATGAATGAAAATGGAATTATTACAACCAATCCCTCAGAGATACAAACAATTATCAGGGAATACTATGAAAAATTATATGCCAACAAATTGGACAACCTGGAAGAAATGGACAAATTCCTGAACACCCACAAGCTTCCAAAACTCAATCAGGAGGAAATAGAAAGCTTGAACAGACCCATAACCAGCGAAGAAATTGAATCAGTCATCAAAAATCTCCCAACAAATAAGAGCCCAGGACCAGATGGCTTCCCAGGGGAGTTCTACCAGACGTTTAAAGCAGAGATAATACCTATCCTTCTCAAGCTATTCCAAGAAATAGAAAGGGAAGGAAAACTTCCAGACTCATTCTATGAAGCCAGTATACTTTGATTCCTAAACCAGACAGAGACCCAGTAAAAAAAGAGAACTACAGGCCAATATCCCTGATGAATATGGATGCAAAAATTCTCAATAAGATACTAACAAATCGAATTCAACAGCATATAAAAACAATTATTCACCATGATCAAGTGGGATTCATTCCTGGGATGCAGGGCTGGTTCAACATTCACAAATCAATCATTGTGATACATCACATTAATAAAAGAAAAGATAAGAACCATATGATCCTGTCAATCGATGCAGAAAAGGCCCTTGACAGAATTCAGCACCCTTTCTTAATAAAAACCCTCGAGAAAGTCGGGATAGAAGGAGCATACTTGAACATCATAAAAGCCATTCATGAAAAGCCCACAGCTAACATCATCCTCAACGGGGAAAAACTGAGAGCTTTTTCCCTGAGATCAGGAACACGACAGGGATGCCCACTCTCACCACTGTTGTTTAACATAGTGTTGGAAGTTCTAGCATCAGCAATCAGACAACAAAAGGAAATCAAAGGCATCAAAATTGGCAAAGATGAAGTCAAGCTTTCGCTTTTTTCATATGACATGATATTATACATGGAAAATCTGATAGACTCCACCAAAAGTCTTCTAGAACTGATACATGAATTCAGCAAAGCTGCAGGATACAAAATGAATGTACAGAAATCGGCTGCATTCTTACACACTAACAATGAAGCAACAGAAAGACAAATACAGAAACTGATCCCATTCACAATTGCACCAAGAAGCATAAAATACCTAGGAATAAATCTAACCAAACATGTAAAAGATCTGTATGTGAAAACTATAGAAAGCTTATGGAGGAAATTGAAGAAGATATAAAGAAATGGAAAGACATTCCCTGCTCATGGATTGGAAGAATAAATATTGTCAAAATGTCGATACTACCCAAAGCTATCTACACATTGAATGCAATCCCAATCAAAATTGCACCAGCATTCTTCTCGAAGCTAGAACAAGCAACCCTAAATTCATATGGAACCACAAAAGGCCCCGAATAGCCAAAGTAATTTTGAAGAAGAAGACCAAAGCAGGAGGCATCACAATCCCAGACTTTAGCCTCTACTACAAAGCTGTCATCATCAAGACAGCATGGTATTGGCACAAAAACAGACACATAGACCAATGGAATAGAATAGAAACCCCAGAACTAGACCCACAAATGTATGGCCAACTAATCTTTGACAAAGCAGGAAACACTATCCAATGGTAAAAACACAGTCTCTTTAACAAATGGTGCTGGGAGAACTGGACAGCAACATGCAGAAGATTGAAACTAGACCACTTTCTCACACCATTCACAAAAATAAACTCAAAATGGATAAAGGACCTGAATGTGAGACAGGAAACCATCAAAACCCTAGAGGAGAAAGCAGGAAAAGACCTCTCTGACCTCAGCCGAAGCAATCTCTTACTTGACACATCTCCAAAGGCAAGGGAATTAAAAGCAAAAATGAACTACTGGGACCTTATGAAGATCAAAAGCTTCTGCACAGCAAAGGAAACAACCAACAAAACGAAAAGGCAACCAACGGAATGGGAACAGATATTTGCAAATGACATATCGGACAAAGGGCTAGTATCCAAAATCTATAAAGAGCTCACCAAACTCCACACCCGAAAAACAAATAACCCAGTGAAGAAATGGGCAGAAAACATGAATAGACACTTCTCTAAAGAAGACATCCGGATGGCCAACAGGCACATGAAAAGATGCTCAACGTTGCTCCTCATCAGGGAAATACAAATCAAAACCACACTCAGATATCATCTCACGCCAGTCAGAGTGGCCAAAATGAACAAATCAGGAGACTCTAGATGCTGGAGAGGATGTGGAGAAATGGGAACCCTCTTGCACTTTTGGTGGGAATGAAAACTGGTGCAGCCACTCTGGAAAATAGTGTGGAGGTTCCTCAAAAAATTAAAAATAGACCTACCTTATGACCCAGCAATAGCACTGCTAGGAATTTACCCAAGGGATACAGGAGTACTGATGCATAGGGCCACTTGTACCCCAATGTTTATAGCAGCACTCTCAACAATAGCCAAATTATGGGAAGAGCCTAAATGTCCATCAACTGATGAATGGATAAAGAAATTGTGGTTTATATACACAATGGAGTACTACATGGCAATGAGAAAGAATGAAACATGGCCCTTTGTAGCAACATGGATGGAACTGGAGAGTGTGATGCTAAGTGAAATAAGCCATACAGAGGAAGACAGATACCATATGTTTTCACTCTTATGTGGATCCTGAGAAACTTAACAGAAACCCATGGGGGAGGGGGAGGAAAAAAAAAAAGAGTTTAGAGTGGGAGAGAGCCAAAGCATAAGAGACTGTTAAAAACTGAGAACAAACTGAGGGTTGATGGGGGGTGGGAGGGAGGGGAGGGTGGGTGATGGGTATTGAGGAGGGCACCTTTTGGGATGAGCACTGGGTGTTGTATGGAAACCAACTTGACAATAAACTTCATATATTGAAAACAAGTTAAAAAAATAAAAAGAGATGTGAAAAAAATAAAATAAAATAAAATAAAATAAAATAAAATAAAATAAAATAAAATAGCCAAGATATGGGAGCAACTATCTATAGATTGATTTATCGATAGATATATTATTATCTATC
Organism: Herpailurus yagouaroundi; assembly: GCF_014898765.1. NCBI lineage: Eukaryota > Metazoa > Chordata > Mammalia > Carnivora > Felidae > Herpailurus > Herpailurus yagouaroundi. The sequence goes on along the minus strand of NW_024412395.1, from coordinate 6,848,209 downwards.
TAATTATAGATATATAATCTATATATAATATCTATTTTATATAATATCTATCTATAATATATCTATATATCTATGTATAATTATATAGAGAGATCTATTAATTGATCTAATAATTAATTATATATAGATCTATCTTTTAATATCTATAATATATATATACATATATATGTATATATATACCAAAATACTACTCTGCCATAAAAACTAATGATATCTTTTCATTTGTGACAACACAATGGACCTTGAAGGTATTATGCTAAGTGAAATAAGTCAGAGATGACCTATACTGTGTTATTTCACTTATATGTGGAATTTGACAAAACAAAAGAAAACAAAACAAACCAAAACTCATAGATATAAAAACACATTTGTGGTTGCCAGAATAAAGTAGGTTTGGGGGTTGGTGAAACAGGTGAAGGAGATCAAGATCTAGTTATAAAATAAATCATAAGGGTACTGAGTATAGTCAATAACACTGTAATGCATATTTGAAAGTGACTAAGAGAGTAAATCTTAAAGGGTCTCATGAAAAGGGTCACATGAAAATAAAATTGTAACATTGTGTGGTGACAGATGATAACCATACTTATTGCATTGTTGATAATGTTGATAATGCATACAAATATTGAATCAATATGTCGTATAACCAAAACTAATATACTGTTATGCCAATTACACTTCAACTAAAAAGAAATAAATGAGTCAAAACAAACGTTACAGTAACTAAATCTAATGAATACTACCTCAGCCAGGTGATCAAGGTTAACATCAACTGTACGGGTCATGCTGACTGTATGTACCATTGATAATCATGTTATGAAAATGACACTCTGTGGTTTTCCTCTCCCAAACCCAAAATGCTAATAAAATCATGAAAACACATGTGACAGATTCCAATAGACTGGTGTCCTGTAAAATATCTGACCATTACTTCTTAAAACTAGCAATTTTATCAAGAAGATAGGGTATCTAAAAATCTGTTACAGCTAAGGGGAGTCTAAGCAGACATGATAAGTGAATGATGTTATCTGGTATACTGAATGGGATCCTGGAACAGATAAGGACAGTGGGTAAAAATAAAGTAAATCTAAATGAAGTATAGACTTCAGTTAATAATAATAAATCAATATTAATCTCTTAAATGTTACAAATGTACTATGCTAATATAAGTGGGTAAAAATAGTGGAAACTGAATGTGGGTTATAAAGGAACTCTCCACATCTTTTTTTAAAAATCAAAAAATATTATGAAACAATAAAGAGCTTATTTAAAAATACAGCTGGGGTGCCAGGGTGGCTCAGTCTGTTGAGCATCCAACTCATGGTTTGGGCTCAGGTCATTCATGATTTCATGGTTATGGGATCAAGCCCCGTGTTAGGCTCCATGTTGTCTGCACAGAGCCTCCTTGGGATTCTCTCCCTCTCCCTCTTTCTCTCTGCCCCTCCTCCTCTCACATGGTCTCTATCTCAAAAATAAACAAATAGACATTAAAAATAAATAAATAAAACTGGAAGTCTGAGTCCTCCTGTAAAAACAAATTGACCAATTCACACAAAAAGAAAAAAACTGTGGGAAAGGAAAGAAAAGAAGGAAAATGGGAATATATGGAACATCCAGTATGTGCAAGGTGTTCTTCTAGACACCTTCTAGATATTCAATGTAATCTAGTTACTTTATGTCTTATAATAGCATGTGGGAGGACATTGTTATTTCCAATATTTAAATGGATAAACTAGAGTTTAAATGACTAGTCGAATATCAAAACTGTAACAAAGTGTATTAAGAGTTTAAACCTAGACTTGTCTATTTGTTTGTTTAAATATTGTGTGTGTGTGTGTGTGTGTGTGTTAACCAGTTTTTAGTGAATGATTCCAGAACGTTAATTACAATCACAATGCTGTATTAACCTCATCACTAATTTCAAATTTTTCATTCTTCCAGACATTAACTTTGTACATATTTTCCCATTTCATGGGCTTTAGGTGACCTCTTATCTCTATGTGTTTCTGTATTGCATATATTTTATTTAAATGAAATCACACAATATCTATTCTTTCGTCAATGGCTTATTTTACTTAGCATAATGTTTTTAAGGTTTACCTATGGGGTAACATGAATCAGAGCTTCCTTAATTTGTATAGCTCAATAATACTCCATTGAACATATATTCTATCTTTATCAGTTAATATACAGTTGGTTTGTAACACCATGAGAATGAAGGGAATTACAGTGTTTCAATTTTTGAAAAAATAAGCAGCTGTGCAGCAAAGCTATAGATCACCACTTGGGTAGTTTTGGCATCTCTAAAATATCAAATCCTCTTACCTATGAATTATAGGATATCTTCCAATTAATTTTAGGTCTTCCCCAATTTCTTTCAACAATGTTTTGTAGTTTTCAGTTTATACATAATTCACTTTGCAGTTAAATTGATTCCTGGATATTTTATTCTATTATATGCTTTTATAAATGGAATTGCATTGAAGTTTCCTTTTATGGATGTTCATTGTGAAAGTAAAGAAACACAACTGATTTTTGCCTTTTGGTCTGGTATCATTCCACTTGGCTGAATTTATGTAATAGCTCTCTTATACCTTTTTGGGGGGTTCTTTGGGGTTTTCTATGTTTAGGATCATGCCATCTGTGAATTAAGATAGCCTTACTTCTTTCTTAACAGTTTGGATGCTTTTGTCTGTTTCTCTAAGTGCCCTGGCTAGAACTTCCTGTACAATGTAGAATAGCAATGATGAAAGTGGGTATCCTAATCAGTCTGATCCTAATCAAATCAGTGTTGCTGATCTTAGCAGGGAAGATTGCAGTCTTTTACCAATGAGCATAATGCTAACTGTGGGATTTTCATTAATGCCTCTTATCATATGGTGTAAGTTCACTTCTATTCCTAGTTGTCCAAGTATTTTTATCATAAAGGGTGTTTGATTTTGTCAAATGCATTATCTGCATCAGTTCGGGTGATCAGTGTGTGTGTGTGTGTGTGTGTGTGTGTGTGTGTGTGCATTTTTATTAATTCCATTTAAGGTAGTGTGTAACATTAATTGATTTTTTTTTTATTTTGAAACCCTTTGCTTCTTGGCATAAATTCCACCTGGCCATAACATGTAATTCTGTTAATATCTAGTTGGATTCATTTTGCTGGTATTTTTTAGCATTCGTGCACCTATATTTATAAGGGATATTGGTCTGCAATATTGTTTCTTGTGTCTTTTTCTGGTTTCTGAGTCATGCTTGGCATATAGAATCCGTTAGGAAGTGTTGTCTTTTCTTCTATTTCTGGGAAGAGTTTGAGATGGACTTGTATTCATTCCTCCTAAAATGAGTTTAAAAATATAGGGTATTAATGCGAAATTTGAGATATAATAAGACCAACAGAGCCGGAGACGTTTTCCATTGAAACATAATTTGTTACTTGTAGTTCTGAAAAGAATATGGCATGCCATGACCCAGAGGGGTCACGTGGTACTAGAAGGTGGAGGAAGGTTAGTAATGCATCTTCCAGACTAAGAAGACACTTGAATGCTAAAAGATGAAGAAAGCAACTCCATACAATTTACACAATTTAGTTTTATTCAGGGTAACTTACTGACAGGGGCGATCAGATAGATAGTATATGGCCTTTCTCTGTCCCTATTCTCCACCCCATCCCTAATTTAATCCCCAGCTTTTATGGAGTGAGGGATGTGGTGGTGAGGTCTCAGGGTAGTTATCTACAGTGGGGCCATCTGTGGGCTAGAGGCTCCTCTCCAGTCGTAGAAAGTTGTTCCACTTGTGGGCCAGAGGGGAGTTGATATCAGCACTCCTATACGTGGTAAATCACCAAGTTCTATCAGGAGGTAAAGAGAAGGGCAAAAATACATGGGTAAGAGAATTTATTGTGGTTTCTTCAGGAAAGAAAGGGAAAGGCAGGATAAAGAGGCCTAGGGTAGTTTAGTTTTAGTCATTTCAGTGGGCTCTGGGGCACAGACGCTGTTCCTAGTTGTTAGGTACTTGTCCCTGGGGGGTGGTTAGGACAGGTGAGTAGTGTGGCTCAGGGTGTGAAACCTGGTAAGGATGGTAGAAAGAGTGTGCGCTCTGGATTGGGTGGTTTGTATTTGACAATTGCACTTGCAGGAGAATAGGATAATTGTCGATTAGCTGTGGGAATTGGCTAACCAGTTGTTTGTTTTTCTATTGTTGGGTTTTAGGAGATTTTTGTGCATTTTAAATAACAGTCCTTTATCAAATACATCTTTTAGAAATACTTCCTCACAGACTGTGGCTTATTGTCTCATTCTGACTGTCTTCCACAGAGCAGATTTTAAAAATTATAATGAAGTGCAATTTATCAATTACTTCTTTCATGCATTTTGCCTTTTGTGTGATATCTAAAAAAGTCATTGCTGGGGGCACCTGGGTGGCTCGGTCAGTTAAGCATCTGACTTCAGCTCAGGTCATGATCTCACAGTCTGTGAGTTCAAGTCCCACATCGGGCTCTGTGCTGACAACTCAGATCCTGGAGCCTGTTTTGGATTCTGTGTCTTCCTCTCTCTCTCTGCTCCTCCCCCACTCGTGCCGTCTCTCTCTTTCTCTCAAAAATAAATAAACATTAAAAACATTTTTTTTAAAGTCATTGCTGTACCCAAGCTCATCTCGATTTTTCCTATGCTCTCCTCTAGGGATTTTATAGTTTTATGTTTAAAAAAAATTTTTTTTTAATTTTTTTTTTCAACGTTTATTTATTTTTGGGACAGAAAGAGACAGAGCATGAACGGGGGGGGGGGGGGGGGGGGAGAGAGAGGGAGACACAGAATCGGAAACAGGCTCCAGGCTCTGAGCCATCAGCCCAGAGCCTGACGCGGTGCTCGAACTCACGGACCGCTAGATCGTGACCTGGCTGAAGTCGGACGCTTAACCGACTGCGCCCCCCCGGCGCCCCCCCCCCCCCCAAATTTAATGTTTATTTATTTGTGACAGAGAGATACAGAGCATGAGCAGGGGAGGGGCAGAGAGAGAGGGAGACACAGAATCCCAAGCAGGCTCCAGGCTGCGAGCTGTCAGCACAGAGCCAGATGCGGGGCTCGAACTCAAGAGCTGTGAGATCATGACCTGAGCTGAAGCCAGACGATCAACCGACTGAACCATCCAGGTGCCCCTATACTTTTATGTTTTATATTTAGGTCTATGATCCATTTTGAGTCTTTTTTTTTTTTTTTTTTTTTTTGTCAGAGACGAAAGCCTATGTCTAGAGATACTTTCTAGATGTCGATGTCCAGTTTTTCAACATCATGTGTTGAAAAGACAATCTTTGCCCCATAGTATTGTCTTTGCTCCTTTTTCAAAGATCAGTTGATTATATTTATTTGGCCCTACTTTTAGACTCTATTTTATGTAACTTACCTATTTTTTTCACCAATACTCCACTGTCTTGATTACTATGTCTTTATATAAAGTCTTGAAGTCAGGTTCTGTCAGTACCCTGTCTCTCTTCTTGTTCAGTACCGTGATGGCTATCATGGGTCTTTGTACATCTCCATATAAACTTTAGAATCAGTTTATGAATATGTACAAAATAACTTGGTGAGATTGGAATTGAGATTATATTGAATCTATAGACCAAGTTGGAGGTAACTGACGTCTTGAAAATATTGAGTTTTCCTATTCATAAACATGGAATAGTTCTCCATTTATATAGGTCTTTTTGATTTATTTCATCAGAGTTTTGTAGAAACTTGATCTTTATCTAGATCTTGTACATATATATACATAAATATATATATTAATATATATACATAAATATATATAAATATATTAATATATATATATAGTTTGTGAGGTGCTAATGTAAATGGCGTTGTGTTTTTAATTTCAAATTTTACTTATTCATTGCTGGCATATAGGAAAGTGATTGAGTTTTGTATAGTAACCCTGTATCCTGAAACTTTGCTGTGATTGCTTAAGGATTTTTTTTTAATTAGTTTGGATTCTGGGGCACCTGAGTGGCTCAGTGGGTTAAGTGTCTGACTTCAGCCCAGGTTATGATCTCATGGTTCCTGAGTTCCAGCCCTGCATCAGTCTCTGTGGTAACAGCTCAGAGCCTGAAGCCTGCTTTTGATTCTCTGTCTCCCTCTCTCTCTGCTCCTGCCCCATTCATTCTCTCTCTCTCTAAATTAAAAATAAACATTAAAAAATTTTTAAAAGAATAATCAATTTGTTTGGATTTTTTACATAGGCAATCATGTCATCTGTGAAAATTTTTACTTTTTGTTTCCCAATCTATACATTTTTCCTTTCTTTTTTTCTTCTCATTGTTCTCATTATTTTCTCTTCCTTTCCTTTCCTTTCCTTTCCTTTCCTTTCCTTTCCTTTCCTTTCCTTTCCTTTCCTTTCCTTTCCTTTTCTTTCCTCTCCTCTCCTCTCCTCTCCTCTCCTCTCCTCTCCTCTCCCCTCCTGTCCTCTCCCCTCCCCTCCCTTCCCTTCCCATTTTCTTCATCTTCTCTATTGATTTTCTGTTTTAGACTTCATTGCTTTCTGTTCTAATTTTAACCATTTATTTTGCTTACCTTGGATTTAATTTGCTTTTCTTTGTCTAGTTCACTAAAATAGATGTTTATATTGATGATTTTAGATCTATATTTTTAAAAAATAATGTTTACTTATTTTTGAGAGAGAGAGAGAGAGAGAGAGAGTCAGAGCATAGTGGGGGAGGGGTAGAGAGAGGGAGACACAGAATCCGAAGCAGTTTCCAGGCTCTGAGCAGCCCCTCATTGCGGAGCTTGAACTCACAAACCAGGAGATCATGACCTGAGCTGAAGTCGGCCACTTAATTGTCTGAGCCACCCTGGTGCCCAATCTTTCTTTCTTTCTAAATTGTGTATTCAGTGCTATAAATTTCCCTCTAAGCACTACTTTTGCTGCTACTGCAAATTTTTGTAAGTGATGATTTCATTTTCATTTTAGTTCAACATACTTTTAAAGTTTCTCTTCGGAGTTCTTTTTAGATTCATGTTTTATTTAGAACAAATGGTTAACCCAAGTAATTTGATATTTTCCAACTCTCTGGTATTGATTTTAAAATAACTACTTCTTCCCCACTCTACCAGAAGCATAGGGGATATTTTTTCAGATCTCCAGTGTTAGAACCTATTAGAATAAACAGATGTTAAACTCACAAAAGTGTAAAGTGTCCCTATTATTGAGTCACTGTGGAGTTTTTACTCTCACACTCGTTCATGCTGAGCCTCCAACAATCCTCAATTATAGTTCAAGTTTTCCACCCATCCTACTGTATCCCATGAAGTTTACTACCATGCATTTCAGCTCCAGTAAGTCACGATTCTCTTTATTCCCTGTCGGTATTTTTTATGGCAGTTGTTTTCTCTGTGACCCCATTTTTCTAATGAATCTAAGAAGTATTGTTGATTTTTCAGTTTATTCAGTTTTTTTTAGCAGATTTCATGCTCCTTACATGCTGGACAGGAAACAGGCAATCTCTGCCTTTTTCTTTTTAAAAAAAAAAAAACTTTTTTTAATGTTCATTTATTTTTGACAGAGAGAGAGAGAGAGAGAGCGAGCATGAGCGGGGGAGGGGCAGAGAGAGAGGGAGACACAGAATCTGAAGCAGGCTCCAGGCTCTGAGCTGTCAGCACAGAGCCCAACACAGGGCTCGAACTCACAAACTGTGAGATCATGACCTGAGTGGAAGTTGGTTGCTCAACTGACTGAGCCACCCAGTCGCCCCAATCTCTGCCTTTTGAATGGCGAGGTAATCCATTTACATTTAATGTAATTACTGATAAAGAAAGACTTACCTCTCCATTTAGATTTTTTTAAAGACATACTTTTCTGTATATCTTCTGCCACTCTTGTGTCTCTAATTGTTCTCCATTATTGATTTCTTTTGTGTTTATTTGACATTGTTTTGTAGGAAAATCCTTTGTTTTCCTTCATATTTAATTCATGAATATTTTTAAAGATATTTTCTGTATAGTTACTGTGGCAGTCACACTTAATATCTTAAACTCATAGCAGTCTACTTCAAATTGATAACAACTTAATTTCAGCAGCATACAAAAACTCTGCTCCTATACATTTCCACCATCCCCCACAAATATTGTTGTCATAAATTACATCTTTAAATATTATGTGTCCAAGAGCATATACATGATTATTTTTATGCATTTATCTTTTTTAAAAAATGTTTATTTATTTTGAGAGAGAGAGAGAGAGCACATGAGCAGGGGATGGACAGAAAGAGAGGGAGAGAGAAATCCAAGCATGCTCCATGTCGACAGCACAGCCTACTCAAGGCTCAATCCCAAGCACCATGAGATCATGACCTGGGCCAAAATCAAAAGTCAGATGCCTAATCTACTGAGTCTACCTGGGTGCCCCTATGCATTTTTCTTTTAAATCCTATAGGAAATAAAAAGTGAAGTCACAGTCCAAAAATACAATATCTACTTTTATATTTGCCTATGTATTTGTCTTTACTGGGGATGTTTATTTGTTCATGTAGCTTTGGGTATCTTCATGTGGCTAGTATCATTGCATTTCAATCCCTTTTTTCACATATTTTGTCAGGCAAGTTTAGTGATAACTAACCATTATCTCTTGTTCATTTGTGAATGTCTTAACTTCTCATTCATTTAAAAAATTGTTAATGTTTATTTGATTTTGAGAGAGAGAGATAGAGCATGAGTAGGGGAGGGGCAGAGAGAGAATGAGACACAGAATCTGAAGCAGGCTTCGGGCTCCGAGCTGTCAGCACACAGCCCAACGCAGGGCTTGAACCCAGGAACCGTGAGATCATGACCTGAGCCGAAGTTGGACGCTTAACCGACTGAGCCACCCAGGTGCCCCTCATTCATCTTTAAAAGATACTTTTTAAGATTATAGAGTTTTTAGTTGCTTTTGTTTTCTTGTTTGTTTTTTTGTTTTTTTGTTTTCAAAGATTTCTGAAAAATCCTCCATTCTTGAAAACTAAGTAACACATTTTTAAATTACCCACAGGACAAAAAACAAATCAAAAGGGAAATTAAATATACATATTTTAAATTGAATCCAAATGGAAATGCATGTCAAAAATTAATCTGTCACTGCTGGAACAATTCATAGGAGAATTCTGTATCGTTGAATGGCAAGTTTAGAAAAGAAAAAAAAAGGTCACAAATTAGAACATCCCCTAATTAAACCAAAGGAATGCAGAAGAAGTAAAACACTAAAGATCACAGGAAATAATTGAAACAAAAATGTACAATTATAAGAAACCAATGAAACAAAATCTAGGTCTTTAAACATAATACAATTTAAAAAAAGAATATTAAATTGATAAATCTTCAGGCAGGTTGACCAGGAAAAAGAAATGACACAATGGACACAATGACCAATGTCAGAAATTAAAGAGGTAAGAGGTGCCTGGGTGGCTCAGTCAGTTAAGCGTCCAACTTTGGCCCAGGTCATGATCTCACAGTTCGTGAGTTCAAGACCCATGCCAGGCTCTGTGCTGACAGCTTGGAGCCGGGAGCCTGCTTCAGATTCTGTGTCTTCCTCTCTCTTGGACCCTCCCCCATTCATGCTCTGTCTCTCTCTGTCTCAAAAACAAATAAACATTAAAAACATTTTTTAATAAAAAATAAATAAACTTTAAAAAATAAAAAAATATTAAAGAGGTGACATAATTGTAGATTTCAAACATATCAAAAGGCAGTAAATCAATGTCATTAACAACTTCATGCCAATAAAGAAGAAACCTAGATAAAATGTACAAAGTCTTGGGGCGCCTGGGTGGCGCAGTCGGTTGAGCGTCCGACTTCAGCCAGGTCACGATCTCGCAGTCCATGAGTTCGAGCCCCGCATCAGGCTCTGGGCTGATGGCTCAGATCCTGGAGCCTGTTTCCGATTCTGTGTCTCCCTCTCTCTCTGCCCCTCCTCCGTTCATGCTCTGTCTCTCTCTGTCCCAAAAAATAAATAAATGTTGAAAAAAAATTAAAAAAAAATGTACAAAGTCTTTAAAGACCAACTATCAAACTCACTGAGGAAGAAATTAATAAACTCCGTAGCCCTGTATCTATTAAAGACACTAAATATATATTTTAAAACTTTACTACAAAAATTGGTGAAGTATATCAAACAATAAATTAAGAAATAATATCAATTTTATACAAACTTTAAAAAAATGAAGAGAAGTAATATATCCTATCTTATTCTTTAAGATTGAAATTGCCCTAAAACCAACACCAAACAGAGGAAAATAGAGACCAGTATGGCCCCTGAACATGCAAAAATCCTAAATAAAGTTTTAGCAAATCAAATCCAGCAATATATTAAAGAGCTAAGATAAAATGACCATGTGCAGCTTATTTCTGGGACATAAGATTGATTTGCCATTTGAAAATCATTCAACATATTAATTAATGTGAAAAGATAAAACCTTATGCCTATCCCAATTTGTGCAGCAAAACCATTTGTCACAACCTAGTACATTTCCCCAATAATGACTTTCGGCAAATAGAAACAGAAGGGAACGTTCTCAGGGGTTCATGATCTGATCATGTGAGACTTCACAGATTAAGATTTTGGCTCCTGCATTGGTAATGTAAGAGATCATTGTGCAATTAGAAATGGAGTAAAGGTTCAAACTTGGCCTGTTTGATTACATAACCAGGACCCTTCTTATTAATTCGGATATAGCAGGACCCAAAGCTGACACAGAACCCTCTCCTGTGATTCCCACTTTAAACATTTGTGGGGCACCTGGGTGGCTCAGTCAGTTAAGCATTTGGCTTCAGCATAGGTCATGAACTCACAGTTCATGGGTTCAAGCCCAGCATTAGGCTCTGTTCCGACAGCTCAGAGTCTGGATCCTGCTTCGGATTCTGTGCCTCCCTCTCCCTCTGTCCCTCCCCTACTTGCATTCTGTCTCTCTCTCTCTCCCTCTCTCTCTCTCTCAAAAATAAAGATTAAAAAAATTGTGGAAGGAATGTCAATGACACAGGAACAAGTTTTTAGTGGCCAAACATAATTGCACAATACCTCGAGCTCTTTGTACTTCTCGGACTTCATGAGTAGGGAGCGTATGTGCTCACTTGTTCTCTTTCTATTTCTCCTCTCTCCTCTCCTTTTTCTCCCTCTCTCTCTTCATCTTTCTCCTCACATCTCTCTCCCTATTGCGGCTTCTGAAGTATCTCTTCACTTCTTTTTAAAATGCCCCTAATCATCCTCCCAACTCCCTGAAGTTGCTGCTGTCTCTCTTGGTGGCCAGGGTAAACGCACCTCCTCATTTCGGGCCACCAGTGTTTTGGGACTCATGGGCACCATGTGGCTCTAGTTCTTCTCCATCCACCCTGCCACAAGCACGGTCTCCTAGGGAATGAATGTCATCATATAGTGTGGCTTTACTCGAGAGGATCAGGCTTCTCTGTTTCTGTCTGTACCACCCTGTCTTCCCTCTTCTCTCAAGCTCTGTAGGGGTGAGATACTATGAATGTGCCTGTTTAATGTGTGTGTGTGTGTGTGTGTGTGTGTGTGTGTGCGTGGGTACCGATATGGAGCGAGCAGGAACCAGCCAGACTTAATGGCCTAGAATAAATGGCTGATCAATCAGAACCACTAAGTATTCGCTTCATATATACATATACTTATGTATATTCAATGTCTAACCATACACTTACTTATAGAATTCTCTAATTCTGTCATGTGTATATGATTTTATTATCGATACAGACTTTGAAAAATATTTTATTGTGACAAAATGCATAACATGAAATTTACCATCTTAATTTTAAAAAAATTTAATGTTTCTTTATTTTTGAGAGAGAGAGAGAGCACGTGCAAGCAGGAGAAGGGCAGAGAGAGAGGGAGACAGAATCTGAAGCAGGCTCCAGGCTCTGTGCTGTCAGCACAGAGCCTGACACAGGGCTCAACCCCATGAACTGTGAGATCATGACCTGAGCTGAAGTCAGATGCCCAGCCAACTGAGCCACCCAGGCACCCCATCTTAACTATTTCTGAGTGTACGGTTCGATAAGTTATGTGTATATTCACATTGTTCTGCAACAAGTCTCCAGAACTTTTTTATCTTACACAACTGAAACTTTATATTGATTAACAACAGGTCTCCAATACCCTTTACTCTTAGCCCCTGGCCACCACCATTCACCTTTCTGTTGCTCTGAGTTTGACTGCCCTAGATCCCTCCTATAAATGGCATCGTGTTGTTTGCCTCTTTGTGATTGGCTTATTTTACTTATCAAAATGTCCTCAAGATTCATCTATGCTATAGCATGGTTTTTCTTCCTTTTTAATGTCACGTAACATCTCCTTGTATGTATATACCACATTTGGTTATCCATTCAAATAATCGGATTATTTATGCATCCAGATTTTTTGGATGGACAATCTGGTCACTTCTATCTCTTGACTATGGTGAGTAATGCTGCTATGAATACAGTTGTATAAATATCTCTTTGAGATTCTGCCTCAATTATTTTGGATATATACTGAGAAGTGGAATTGCTGTATTATGTTGTAATTCCATTTTGAGTGACTTCCATACATTTTCTACAGCAGCAGCACCATTTTACGTTCCCACCAAAAGTGCACAGGATTCCAGTTTCTCCACATCCTTGCTCACACTTGTTATTTTCTTTTCTTTTTCTTTTTCTTTTCCTTTTTTTTTTTTTTGACAGTAGCCACCCTAATGTTTTCTGAAGTGACATCTAAGCTTTAGGCTTCTTAAAGATTGAGGAATGTCTTTTTGTTCATTTGTTTGCTCTTGCTTAACACAGTCTTGGGCACATAGGAAGTATTCAATTTATAATAAGTCATTGAAAGAAAATTATACTGGTGGGGAAAGATCCCTTTGCTGATAAATGATCTCTATAAAAATACTGAAACATACAATGTAAAATTGTAAAGGGCAGACTCTCGTTACTGTAAACGTATTGGGAGCTTCATGCAGACCACTAGTTCACATTATCTACATGTGACCAAGGAAGTACGGAACAAATTTCTGATGCATTATTCATCCCTTATGGAGGTAGTTTTGCTTTTGTATGCTGATCCATAAATGCATGAGTGCTTAATTTAATCTGATGTCACTCCCCAAAGCTGGTGCAGACCTCTGCCATTTCTGCTGTCACAATTAAGGGGAGGATCAAGTGGTATCAACAAGGGAGGCCCGAACCCCAGGATATATTTATGATTTAGATATAATTACCATGGTTCAGTCCAATTAATACTGAATTTATAAAAGCTGTGTTCGCTGAATAATCTATTTATTATTTAAAGGCATCCCTGGGTTCTCGCAAGCCAAGACTGCTGCTCCAGAGGGCTGAGGCATGCCAGGAACAGAGAGCAGACAAATTGTTCAGTGAGTTTAATTTTTTATGCATGTTTTATACATAAGTAAATTGGAACATGGAGATTAGATCACACTCCAGCTGTTTCCTTTTAAACTGTGTTGTCCCCTTTATGCTACTCCAAGATAATAAGCACTTTTGTCTCCCCAGGCTGATGCATGGACACACCACACAAGCCATGTTCACTTGAACCTTGTGCAGACCATCGCCTGTCCCTTCTTCAGGCAGTGGGCACACTAAGGATGCTTCTCTGTGACAGTGCCATCAAATCGTTCTTTTGGTTTTTAATGAGTTCATTTATAAATGTGAGAGTCATCGAGGTTGAACCGATCACCCGAGTTCACCCACGATGTTAACGTGTGAGGTGGTACTGTGTAACTACTCAACAAAGCAGTTTCTTTTCTGTTCTTAATGAGGCTCTACTGAACATAGTCAGAGAAGCTTTTCTCCTGAATAAACCTTTCTTCCAATTCACTGAGTGTATCTTTCAGGCATTTTGTCTAGATGAAATGCATACTGGGAAAGATGGACAAAAACGCTACAGTCTCACTTATAAAAACTTTTAAAAATTGTATGTGAAGAATAGTTTATATAGGCTAAACAAATTAAACCATGTAACAGGTGTTCATTGATTGAAGGTACTGTTTAGGTGATCTCAGGTTTTTAAAAAGTACTGAGCAAACGCGTAGTCTCTTTGTGAAAGGAACATATTTCCTGGTTACGGGGAGAAGACGTAAAACAGCCCCAATTCTCCACAACAGATGAACACCCGGTATGAAATGTGCATTCACCACATCACAATACCGTGCGTTGGAGGACCACCCTACGCAGCGTGCCTGGCTTATTCTAGCACGTGATAGCTTTCCCTTCTTGAATGTCACTCTGAACATCCTTCCTTCTCAAAATATCCCTTTCTCATAATAGAGGCCAGCACAAGGAAGGCGGATTGATGACTGACTATGGAGGGGCTTGAATGTGAGGTAAACTACGGCCCTTGTCAGCTTTCGGGTGCCAATGAGCTGCACAGAAACTCAACAAGAGTGGTAAACTGAACAAGAGTGGTGAACTGAGTTCCTTGGATAGATGAGGAGGTTCAAGACGTTTTGACATGTTATCAAAATCCAATAAAGTGACTATGCTATATCAATAATGTAAAGCATTTGCATAATTTACAAGTGCTAGTTAGGAGGCCGATGATCACACCCCTTAAGTGAGTGAGGCAGCCGCTTAAATATGTTTCTTCAATTTCCTTGGCAGTTATAATAGTAAGCTGCCATCTATATGACATTTTTCCTCTTGAAATGTTAATAGATTTCTGTGTCTCCTACTTATGACTAGTGAGGCACTTAGAACACCTTCAATAAAGGTCATACTTTCTCTATTTTTAAATGCTATTTCTCTCCCTATAACTGTAACTGGTGTTTTCACTCTGCAATCTTCCAAATCTGTTGTGTGGTTCCCTCTTTGGGTATCAAGTAATATTTCAAACACCTGTCCTTAATTAATTGTCAACGTATTACTGGACATGCATGAAATTAGACATTTATTAAATACGTTGGTTCAAAGGTATAAGGAAGCCTCAGAAAAATACTAGTTTCTGCTGTTAAATCATACTTGATAGGGAGCAAAATGTAACTGAATTATTCCTAGCCTCATTTAGAAAATTTTAAACAAAGCTAGTTTTTTTTAATGTTTATTTATTTATTTTGAGAGAGAGAATGAGCATGAGTGGGGGAGGGGGGGGAGAGAGAGAGAGAGAGAGAGAGAGAGAGAGAGAATCCCAAGCAGGCTCTATGCTATCAGTGCAGAGCCCGATGCAGAGCTCTATCTCACGAACTGTGAAATCACAACCTGAGCCAAAACCAAGAGTCAGATGCTTATCTGACTAAACCACACAAGCACCCAAAGCTAATTTTTTTTTAAGTGGAGTAGCATAACACGGGCTTGAACTCAAGACCTGAGCTGACATCAAAAGTCAGATGCGTAACTGACTGAGCCATCCAGGTGCCCTTAAACAAAGCTATTAATTCAGATGTGAACATTACAGTGAGAAAATTTAAGAAAAGTAAAACATTTTCCATTATCTGCAAGATTTTAGGGATTTGTTTTTTAGCTGTAGAATCAAAATATTTGAGCCAATTAGGGAAAAAAAATAGAAATAATACTATTACTAAGCAACACAAACAATGAATTGTGTAGGAAGTTTAAGGAAAGATGATCACAGAAATGGGAATGAACTAAATTCTATTTACAGATAATAAAAGCATATAAACATATTATTTTATGTGGAAGATCTGACATAAGAGGTAGTCAATTTTGCCAGAATTAATTACCAGAAAACTGTCCATGCTGTAGGCACTGTGCTATGGATGATAATAAGACGATAGTCGAGACTAATTGACATACAAGCAAATATTGCCACACTTGGAAAAAAGCTAAAGTAACAAAGGCATGATCTGTATATGAGGTGATCAATAGGAAGGATTAATTAAGATTTGTTTGTGGTGGTTGGGTAACGATGGATACATTTGCCAGGACCATGTTATGTTGGTAGGACCAGGGTATGATTGGGTTTGCATAAACTGCCAAGGATGAGGCCTGACTTAGTTGGCTGAGTGTCCAAGTTGGGCTCAGGTCGTGATCTCATGGTTCATGAGTTCGAGCCCCACGTTGGGCTCTGTGCTGACAGCTCAGAGCCTGGAGTTTGCTTCAGATTCTGTCTCCCTCTCTCTCTGCCCCTCCCACACTCTCAGTCTCTCTTTCTCAAAAATAAGCATTAAAAATTAAAAAAAAGAATGGGGGTATATTAGTTTCTATTGACACTGTAATAAATTACTGCAAATTTAGTGGCTTAACACAACCATAATTTATTTTCCTTTCTTCCTACAAAAGTATAACATGGGTCTCACTGGGCTAAAATCAAGGTTATATGCCTTTCTGGAGGCTCTAGAGGAAAATCATTTTCCTCACCAATTCCAGCTTCTAGAGACCACCTGGATTCCTTGGCTCGTAGAATCCCCTTCCTCCATGTTCAAAGCCACCAAATATTTGACTCTTTCCTGTCCTTACACTTTGGCCACAGGCGAGAAAAGTTCTCTAGTATTAAGTATTGGGGTGATTAAATTGGCCCCTCATGGATAATCTATCATAATCTCACCTCAAGGTCCTAGTTTTAATTACATTTGCCAGATCCCTTCTGCCACGTGAGGTAGCATACACACAGATTCCCAGGGTTAGGATGTGGACATCTTTGGGAGACCATTTTTATGCTTACTGTAGATAGTATTTTAGGTGGGCAGCCATTTCTGGTTTTTTGCCTCCTTTTGTTTCGTCAACCAATGTTTTTCTATCGATCGTTATGTGCAAAGCTTTTTGTAGATACCAATAACAATAAATCTCTACGTTAAAGAAACATAGAAAGAAAGATAGATAAATACTTAGGTAGTTTCAGAGATAGCTATGACACCTATGTGTCCAGACAATTTATGTATATATATAATTTATATAGAAATTTATATTTAAATATAAATATATATTTATAAAATCTGTATACAAAAATCTTTATGTCATACCTCCTGTCTTCTACATCCCCTGAAGTGTCTAAAACAGGGCTGTGTACAGAAGAGATATTTGGGAAATATCTACTGATAAAAAAAATAAATGTTTTCTCTCCTGTTGCTGTCTTTGGCTTTTGAATTCCTGAAACTTTGAACCTGGCCGCCATGGGTGCTCAAGCCTCCAAAAGAGCACTAAGGATGCTCTTACTGTATTGACAAAATCATAGACACAGCATGAAGCAAACCACTTATTATATTCATCATTGTCTCCTAACTTGAGCACAGATCCAAAATACAGGCACCAATCTGGTGCCCCTAATTTTTCACACAGCTGCACCCAAACGAGGACATTCTCCCCCTGTGCCAAGGACTGTAACAACGCTGTCCCCCTATATGCCAGCCATTGCGGGTGCGTGTAGGTAATTCATCTGAGTCATGTTTATAACAGCATGGACAGCTAGTTGGTTTTTGCAGCGGAGCCTCTTAGGCGAGAGCGGAGAGAGAGGGAAATGGCCCAGTCTGAGTTATAGAGCTGTGCCAGAGCCACACACAAAAAGCAGCAGACCCTGCAGCTACTGTCATTACCTCAAAGAAATACTTGTTGAATAGATGGCCTCACTATGCGATCTTTCTCCTTAAGGATAGCACAAAAGGGAGTTAACTATTGCTGATAAAGTGAGTCTCTCCCCGCCGTGAACTTATTTTCCAAGACTATGTCGATAGGGCATTAAATAATCAAAATAAGTCAGGGGGAAAAAAAGTGACCGCGTTTAACTGAGTTCAACAAATCTGTGATCAGCAAACCTTTGAAGCCAGGCACGGTGCCAGGTGTGTTAAATACACTGTTAAATGAGGAGTTCGGTTTGGGCTCTGTTCTCGAAGAGTTAATAATTTAGTTGACATGGTGACATAAAACCACATGTAATACATCGGTAGACCTATGAGATATAAAATGTACAAAGAAGAGAAACTACATCCGGGATGTTGTAAGGAAACGTTCATAAGGGAGGAAATTGATAGACAACTTTATCATATCCTTTGTTTCTTTGCCGTCTAGAAAAGTGTTTCTCTGATTTTTTTTGTTTCAAGTCCTCATTTATAATCCTTTAAATTTTGAGGACCCTGAAGAGTGTTTCTATGAGTTAGGGTTATCAATATTATTATTATTAATGAACTTTTAAGTTAAATATTAATGAGATTCATTTAAAAGTTACAGCAAGCATTTCATTAACATTTGTATGAAAAATAACTATATTATTTTTTAAAAAGAACAGTTTATTAAAAGTGTCACTGGCTTACATTTTTTATATCTCTTTAAGATCCAGTCTAAAAGAAGATGGCCATATTCTCATACCTGCATTCAGTCACTTGCTGGATGTTCCTTTGGTTTCAGTATATGAACAAAGTTTAGTGCACAAAGACAGGTAGTTGGAAAAGAGAATTTATTTGAATAGGCATTTCAGGTCATGCGGATAATCCTCTTTTCTACTACTGCAGCAGAACTCAACAACTGGTATTTTCTTTTTGTTTTTTTAACGTTTATTTATTTTTGAGACAGAGAGAGACAGAGCATAAATGGGGGAGGGTCAGAGAGAGAGGGAGACACAGAATATGAAACAGGCTCCAGGCTCTGAGCGGTCAGTGCGGGGCTCGAACTCACAGACCGTGAGATCATGACCTGAGCTGAAGTCGGACACTTAACCAACTGAGCCACCCAGGCGCCCCATCAACTGGTATTTTCTTAAGAAATAGAAAATAGTGGGGCGCCTGGGTGGCTCAGTCGGTTGAGCGTCTGACTTTGCCTCAGGTCACGATCTCACTGTTCCTGAGTTCAAGCCCCATGTCGGGCTCTGTGCTGACAGCTCAGAGCCTGGAGCCTGTTCCATATTCTGTGTCTCTGCAGCTCCCTGCCCCTCTCCCACTCATGTTCTGCCTCTGTCTCTGTCAAAAACAAATAAACATTAAAAAATTAAAAAAAAAAGAAATAGAAAATAGAAATTACCAAATATTTCACAGAACTTTTGAACTCTGTTATACAAAAATTAATTGGCCTACCTTGAATTTTGAATAAATCTTTTATCCATGCATGGTTTTGTTTCATTGTGACTTGGTCACTTGTAGAACATATCAATTCACCGGTTTATGCCTATCTCCCAAACATTGACACATTTTATCATACAATATCAAAAATCGCAATCATTCATAATATCACCAATCTCATCAGGAAAATTTTGAATACTGGGAAGCTGTCATATTCATGCTGGCCAATATTGGTTTTGGTTTTCCAGTATCTAATTTTCGTTTGAAAACTTGGAATTTATAATTGGCAACAATACTTACAGTTGCTGTCCTTGAGGTGCCAAACTCACTTTATTTTCATCAAAATATCTGCCAAATACTCAAGTCTGAATAAGCCATTGTTGTGTCATTCTTTTGGGTAAAAAATGGGGTTCCGTGGAAAAAGAAACATGTTTAGTTTACACACCCACCACACAAGTATTTTTCCTTGAATCAACCATTGTATTGCAATATGCAGTTAAATACTTCATGTGCCCTTCTCATGTTTTTGACACAAAATACTAAAAGAATGTGTACTGGTGAGTCATAACTAATTAAAAATAATTTTTATTTCTTCATCAAAAATATTCTTCTGTGAAAGTGGCGTATTGTTTTTCTCCGCAAGTACATGGTGGCAAAGACGACAGTAATAAGTAGCACTGAGTTTGGTGCCTCTGCTTGTTTTGAGCTAAGTCCCTTTGCCCACGATTACTTTTGCATCATTAATGCAAATGTCTACACAGTGAAAAAGGCAAATAACATCTTGGTTTTATGAAAATAATTTTGACCTTGCAGACCCCCAGAAGTGTCTCAGGGACTGCAAAAATGTATGCAGCACACATTGAAGCATACTAATTTATAAAATACAGAATAAAATTCAGCAGGGCAAAAAATAAAATAAAAACAAATAAAAATCTCAAATCATCCAGTGTTGGTATAATGGTGCATAGCTTTTCAGATTTTTTTTTCCTGGAAAGACCATGTACCTTGCATAGTGACAGGTAAGTAATAAGGATATGTCTGTTGACGAATTGTGTAAAGAATACACACACACACACACACACACACACACACGCACACACAGAGCATATACCCTGAATTGATACTGTACAAAATGGTACTCAGTAGCCACGTGTGATATTTAAGCCTAAATTAAAATTTTATGTTTTACTTTATAATATGCTATATTGTCAACATAATTTTGATCAAGCAAATTTCTCAAAAGTATGAAGAGGCCGAGATAATTCCAATTATGTTTTTTAGGTTTCCAATTTATTTAACAATTATTTGAACTGATTTATAAATTTTATAATATTCACATTTAACTGTTACAGGATTTTTGACTGCATACTTTTATTTCATTTTTTTCACTGAAAGTATGTATTGGAGAAAAGATCAAGACATTGATCTCCATTCTGAATGGAAGCCTAAGATCATGTAGGGTTTTCTGATTCTGTCCCTACTTCTAACCTCATCAGCTTTCTGATTAATACATGTATAGCTATCTATAAATTATTTACTCAATATTATAAAGTTTTCAGTATTTTTGCATATGTTACTCTTATTATTGCCTCACTTTAAAGCCATAGACTTAAAATTTCTGGGTCAAAGTGCTCTGCATAGTTTGGGATTATAAATGCATATTTCTAAAGTATATCCCCAAACACCTGCAACTGTTTACACCTCCACTAGTATTGTGTGACTGTGTCCCTACTGTATACCAATGGGACTTTATTCATCCTTTTAACATTTGTCTAATCAATGTGATTAGAACATGCTATTGTGTAATGTTAACTTGTACCATTGGTTTGATTTCCTTGAGCAGAATTTTAAGAAGAGATTAGACATGATTTTCTCTAGCTCCATCCACGTCATTGCAAAGGGCAATATTTCATTCCTTTTATGGCTGAGTTATAGTCCATTATATACAATGATATATATTGTGATATATATTTATTCATTCATCGTCGATGGACACTTGGGCTGTTTCCATAATTTGGCTATTGTAGGTAATGCTGCTATAAATACCAGGGTGCATGTATTCCTTTGAATTAGTGTTTTTGTATTCTTTAGGCAAATATCTAGTAGTGCAATTGCTGGATTGTAGGGTAGTTCTATTTTTAACTTTTTGAGGAACTTCCATACTTTTTTTTTCCAGAGTGGCTGCACTAGTGGGAGAGGTATATAGGGGGATGTGTTAAACAGGTGATGGGGATTAAGGAAAGGACTTGTGATGAGCACCAGAATTTGTATGGAAGTGTTGAATCGCTATGTTGTACACCTGAAGCTAATATTACACTTAGGTTAACTAACCAGAATTTAAATAAAAACTTAAAAATAAAGCAAAACAGGTTGGACAATCTGTAAATTATAGGATTCAAGGGGAAAGAGGGGTGAAAGAAGGTCTTTCATGCAGAGAAAAGACAGGCATGTGCTGCAAACACTCAACTGAAGAAAATTTCTTTCTAGCATTTAATAGATAACCAAATAAATTCCAGGTGTATATGTATGTATTGTGGTCATGCTGCAAAAGCAGGAGGGACCTGTGCTCAAAATTTATCAACACTAATGACAACACACATGTACCAAGGGACTATGGAAAGTTTACTATTTATTTAAGTGAGACCTTTGGGGAGAACAGGGCAAGCCTCTCAAGCCATTCCAGAATAGCTGGAGAGGGCAACCAAAAGAGACTGGCCTGGGTGTCTACTGTGATTGGGGGTGAGGCTGGTGTGAGGGTTCTCATGTGCAGTCAGGGACTTGTGTTGCTAGAATCTTCCACTGGCATCGAAAGAGCGAGAACTCAAGCTTTCTTACCAACTTGTCCAGATGTGGGACCCAAGGAGATGAGGAAGAGGTGAGAGTAAAAGCTGACGGCAGTCACAATATCAAAATAGGGGGTTGAACTCTTCAGTGTGTTATGTTAGTGTGTGTTTGATTATCCTCAACTACTGTCAAGTGCAAGTTCTCTTCTATATACTGACAAGTAACTCTCACCTTTGTGAAAAGACATTGTTTGCTTTTGGCTTCTGTTTCTGTAGCTGTAGCAGCCAATTCTTGGTTTGCCTCCTCTTTCCAACTTCCCTTGGTCACAGGCGTCACCAATGCCCTTGAAAACCCTTTACGTGTTTGCTTTTTTTTTTTTTTTTTAGAGTCTGGCAACTCTCAAAAATTTTGTGATGCTTAGAGTTTTTCTAAAGCTCATATCCCAAAAATCTAATGAAATGTGCTTTGCCTTTAAAAGAAAAAATGAGTCATTTTTGGGTAACTAGCACAGAGATGGTTCCCAACTCCAATTTCTATTACCGGTTCTAGAAATGGCCACCTCATGGAGATGATGTTGACGGGGTCTACTGAAGGCAATCCTAGGTGTCTCATGGATGGAAGACAGGGTTCTAAGATAGCGTCTAAGATTCCTACCCTGTGGGATACACACCCTGCATAATCCCTAGTTTGTCAATACGAATGATAATCAGCGGCGCCTGGGTGGTTCAGTCCATTAAGCATCCAACTTTGGCTCAGGCCATGATCTCACGCAAGGTTCATGGATTGGAGCCCCACGTCAAGCTCTGTGCTGACAGCTCGGAGCCTGGAATCTGCTTCAGATTCTGTGTCTCCCTCTCTGCCTCTCCCCCATTGGCACTCTGTTTCTTTCTTCTTCAAAAATAAATAAACATTTTTAAAAATTATGAAAAAATACGATTGATAGTCATTCCCATGAGGAGGTTATGTTCAATGACACAGCAGACATCAAGAAAGGGAAATTAGCCTGGGTTGACATAACCTAACTAGATATGCCTTCAAAGGGGACCACGGTTTTCCTAAAGAAGGAGATTCTCCATTGCTGGCTTTCCAGACAGAAAGGCCTACAAGTGTCTCAGGAGGTTTGTGTAGACAGCTCGCTGGATCTCCACCAATTCTTCCTGCTGCTCCCCCTTCTCTGACTGTGACTCCAGTGACTCAGAACAGCTAGTGTTTACTGAGAGACCCTGCTATGTACCATGAACAAGTCTTTAAATAGCCACAGTAAAAGACTGAGCTCTTAGTGAAATATTTTTGTTATGGTTGAAAATGTTCTCAAACTCTTTAAATAACTTCACTCAGGCGAACCCAGGCATACATTGTCCTCTTTACTTTAGTCAAAGCCTCATGTGTTTCCCCTAAATGATATGGCTCAGTTGATTATTTACCATATCTCTCAAACTTGTCCCCCAAGGTAGGGGCCAGAAGGAAGAAATTTGCCAGAGCAAAGAATCTGTCTGATCCTATGAAAGAGAAGGTATTTGGAATAGCTTCCAGCATCTGAATATTTTAGAAACCAGCAATACTCCTTAATTCACTGGCTTTCAAATATACGCTTCCTTGGATTAGTGAAAAATATTGATTTCATGTCTTGAGAATGGTTAAAAAGGTATGTGGTTTATTTAGCATAATTCTCCTCTAAACTGCTGAAAAAGCAAGGGTCAACCACCAAAAAACATAAACTTAAATGCCAGCTAACATTTTATGCTTTTAACGTATTATTAATTGTATCTCTGATTCTGAAAAGGAAGTGTGCATAACTTTACTCTTTTCTGCTTTATAATTGTCCTAGCAATTTCCATCCAGGTTAGACTAATGCTTGTGTCCTTTTCCCCAGCCCGAACTCCTCTCTGTGTGTGAACGTCAGTGTTTCTTACATATCATGGAGAGAGAATTAAAGAAAATACATTTGCACTGTCAACCCATGTACTGTGCCTCTGGCATTCAAGGCCACATATCAATACTCACCAAAATGTCTTACAGTAGACATGAATATTACCATTTCACAGGAGCAGAAAAAGAAGATCAAAGAGGCAAATCACTTGCTTCTGCATTGATTACCCCCTTCTCTCCAATTATCCATTACTAAATGTCAATTATAAGTAGCCACGGGAAGAGAATTGCTACTCTTCTGACTTTGGGATGGGCAGGAAGGCTTGGTTTTTGGTGAGAGGGAAGAATTTACTTCCATAATCCTACCTAAACATTTCTTCATATGGATTGTGCATATGAATTGTGGTCACCACAGAAAAACCACAGAAGGTAAAAGACACCACCACGTCCATACCAATTCACTCCCTTTCCAAATGAATTAATATCTCAGAAGTACTAAAATAGCAAAAGAAGAAACTCATAAGTTAATGTCAAGCACTGATGAGAATAAACAAAGGGGAGATAAGATGAGTTTAGCGTCATTTGGTTTCTCAAACTGAGACTGAACGATTGAGGTGATAGATGACATACTGATAAGATGCCACGTGAAACTTGAATCCAATGTCAAATGGTTCATGAAGGCAGGTGAAATCAGTGTTCTTCCCTTGATGTGGTAAAAATAGAGCCAGATTTGAGCAAAATCTACATAATTGTTTTTATTTTTTTTTAATGTTTATTTTTTGAGAGATGGAGAGACACACACACAGAGAATGAATGGGGGAGGGACAGAGAGGAGGAGACACAGAATCTGAAGCAAGCTCCAGGCTCCAAGCTGCCAGCACAGAGCCCGACGCTGGGCTCGAACTCACAAACTGCAAGATCATGACCTGAGCCAAAGTCGGATGCCCAACCAACTGAGCCACCCAGGAGCCCCATCTACATAATTTAAAAAAAATGTTTACTTTTTTTATTTTAGTATATATAGAGAGAGAGCAGGGCAGGGGCAAAGAGAGAGAGAGAGAGAGAGAATCCCAAGCAGGCTGTGTGCTGACATGGGGCTTGAACTCACAAACCCTGAGATCATGACCTGGGCTGAAATCAAGAGTTAGACGCTTAACCGACTGAGCCACCCAGGTACCCCAAAATCTGCATAATTTAAGCATTTTTTTATTTGTGAGACATGAATAGATAGTCCAACATAACCCCTTAAAATAAGGGAAAAGAATTTTTTTTTCTTCTCCAAACTTTGCAGAAGTGTCCAAATCTCATTTTAGCATACATTAAGTCAATTGTATATTCATCACTAATTTGGGACTTTTTAAAATTGCAATTATTAAAAAAAATGGAATTTTGCATGTGTAAAAAGGTATCTTCTGACCTTTGGAAACCTTTGTTCTTTAGCTAACTAATTGTATGCAAATGAAAAATCAGCGAGCACATTTAAATGTTAATTTTACATCTTTTCTCTCATTTTTTAAAAGTAGTTCTAGTTCTTTCATTGGTCTTGTGCCAAGAGCTCAAGAATGTGGTTTCTTTATGTTTCCATTTCTGCTGTGTACCTAAGATGTGAAAACAGTTTGCACCATCGTTAAAAAGTCATTTTAACAAATGACCATAGAAAGCCTCACTGCTTCCACCCACCCTCAACTCTCTCTCCAAAGGAGCCAAGAGCACTTGGGTTCACACTTCTGTGGAAGCCAAGGCGCCCTGCATCCAAATCTGACATGCTAATAGTATGATCTCTACCATGCCCTCACCACCCAGCAAGATCTATGAGGCCCCCACCTACGGACACCACTGAGTCTGTCCAGTTTCTGCTTCAGCTGCACAATTCTCAGCAAAGTAGGCTAGGAGGCTGATACCGATGCGCTGGACAGAAGGGCACAGGGAGAAAAAAATGAAGATACGTTCCTCCTGAACGTGTGGTCTGTGCCCCATGCTGTGCAAGTTACTTTACGTGCTCGGTGTCATTAAATACTCATAATCCTACAAAGTAGGCATCGTTGGATTCATTTCCGAGTGAGAAATATTAGTATCACATCGGAGTAAAAAAATAGCCCCAAGTAGGAATAGAAAGTAAGAGGATTCGATTAAGATCTAGGTTTTTCTGAATCCAAATTCCTTAAGGGTGTATGATTTATTTTCATTTGTCTGCTTGGTGGTTTGTTTCAACTACCTCTGTGGTATAAGCCCCTCCCTAAGGAAGGTAGGGGGATAAATTATATAGAAAATAACTCTTTCTCATGCTGAGGGTGTATTCGTTGAGTTTAGGCATTGTATTGTTGTTAGAGTACAAATTCCATTTTAACATTAAAAATTGGCTGCGACCATCCCATAGGATTAATTAGTCAATATCTATCTAATCAAATAATGAAATACACAAAAGACAATTAGTAAACTAACAGATGCATATTCGTTTGTTAAATGTTTAAATAGTGCTTTGCACATAGCAACCATTATATATATATATATATATATATTTTTTTTTTTAATGTTTATTTTGAGATAAAGAGAGAGAGCACACATGAGTGGGGTAAGGGCAGAGAGAAAGGGAGAGAGAGTATCCCAAGCAGGCTCAGTGATGTCAGGGCAGAGCCTGATGCAGGTCTCAAACTCACAAACCACGAGATCATGACCTGAGGCGAAGTCAGACACTTCACCGCCTGAGCCACCCAGGCATCCCATGTCACTTTTAAATTGGAAAAAAGACTGTGAATTTTGTCTCTTGCTCCTTCTTTGAGCTTCTAGCTTGCCAATTCTAATGAAGCCGGCTGCGGTGTAGACAGGCTCATGTGGCAAACATTTGAAGGCAGCTGACATTTGGCAGCCAAAGAAATAAAATCCTCAGTTCAACAGCTCCGAAGAAACTACATCTTGCGGATAATCACGTGAATAATCTGGAAAGCAGATCCTTTCCCAGTCAAGCCTTACTATGAGACCACAGTCCCAACTGGCATCTTGATCACAGCCTAGAAGGGATCCTGAAGCAGAGGGTCACAGCCCAAACAAACCTTCTGTACACTTAATGTACAGAAACTGTGAAATAATAAATGTCGTTTGATGCCTCTGCATTTTGGGCAATCACATGAATAGTGATAGATGACTAATACATTGTGCTATGAGAGTTTAAACTTCACTGAGTTTGTTTTATACAGGTACACACACACACACACACACACACACACACACACACACACACTTTAGCTATCTTATTACTTTTCATGATTTGGATACACCTAATCAAATCTAGGTATATATTGCTGAAATAAGACACATCCTCAGTTGTTGAAATGAGTTGCATACTCTCAGGATTTAAAACAGAACCTGGATGTAAAATAACCTTCATGTCTCACAAGCACTGGAAGGCAGATACTTATAAAATTCTAATTCCCACTGGAAAGAGAACCCCTGAAAATCAGACAAATAATTTTTTAAGGACATCTATTTGTATTTAACCAGGTACTTATAATCCCACTTAATATCCAACCTCAAATCTAGATTGGGACTCTTTTCAAAGTTTGGCTAATCTCAGGCATTGGAAATGAATTATATTCTTAAGACAATGTGATACACAATCATAATATCTTTTAATAACAGCATTGCAGTGTTGATTCAGTTTATTCGCGAATAATCTAATGACATTTGTTGTTATTTGTTCACCGAGAGGTAGTGACAATATTTTCTCTTTCTCTCTCAAAATGCCCAGGGATAACATTCAGTATCTTCAATTAAGGAGATTCAAGAACTATCAACTTGACGTCTCTGAGAAGACATGAAAATAACAGAAGGTGGGGCGCCTGGGTGGCGCAGTCGGTTAAGTGTCCGACTTCAGCCAGGTCACGATCTCGCGGTCCGTGAGTTCAAGCCCTGCGTTGGGCTCTGGGCTGATGGCTCAGAGCCTGGAGCCTGTTTCTGATTCTGTGTCTCCCTCTCTCTCTGCCCCTCCCCCATTCATGCTCTGTCTCTCTCTGTCCCAAAAATAAATAAACGTTGAAAAAAAATTTAAAAGAAAATAACAGAAGGAACAACGGTTCTAGTCAAACAATAAAAAGAGAAGCTAAAGTGTCAGTGAAGCTTTCCCAACGTGCTATGTTTTAAAGACATGTTTATTTTAACAATCACATTTCTTTTTTATCTCTCACTCAAAACTTTACATTGAATTAGAGCTGAGAAATGGAACTTGAAACCACATAAGATGTGGTTATGAAACCAAATACTTCCAGAGAGTCAAACTCACTCATTTCTTCTTAGGGCATGAAGCACAGACAACAAGGTATGAGGTGAAATGTTTCCAACTGCACAGTAATAGCAGCACAACAAAAGGAATTTCTTACCAAAAGACAAAGAGATGAAATTGCTAAATCCAAGACAATAAGTCCATTCAAGAAATAAATTTTTTAAAAAAATACATCTTATTGGAACTGATTGCATAGCATTTTACCACAGACCAAAGTTTATGCAGCTCTCAGAAAACATGAGAAAATGCCATATATACTCACAGGAGCAATAGCATAAACACCATAAAAATAAACGCAGTGGGATGTAAAATAATGACACTGTTGACAACTTGAAATGAGGGCTTTTTCTCTTTGAGGAAACCATGAGTGTTCTAGTGATGCCCAAAGAGTGTCCGCAATTCTCAGAATGCAGCCTGAAAGGCCCTTCAGACACAGTTGGCAAGCAGTGCACCAAACCCAAATGCTCACAGAGGCAGATAATCCAATCAATTTTAGCAGGTTGGTTGAAGTAAGGTAAATGTCATGGAATCAAATGAGCTGCAGGACACGTGTTCCAGGTGTAAGGGACTACCCCCCACTCAGCTCCGGCCAGTCATTATCACAAAGGTCTTCTGTTACCAGACTTTCTCTTTTTTCAAGAGAAGCTGGAAATATATATTTAACGTGAACTTCCCTGAGTTTATGTTGGTAATTCATTTAGGTGCAAAATTCTTTTGCAAACCCAAATGCTCAAATCAGATGGGACAGGTCCATGAGTCGGATTCAGTTGAGAATAACTGGTTTGTGATTAATCACTTACTCCATAGGGCTTGATTAGAAAAAGTGACTGGTTGTTAGATACAAATGGACTAGGGGAAAGGTGCGATGTTGACAATGATTTAGAGAAAAGTATTGAAAAACAAATCTAGGAGCGGGGCAAGCAAAAAATAATACTGAGACAAGTTTCCAAGGCCTACAACCTTAGATTAGAGATATCAAACTAAATGTTTGCATTTAAGAGGAAGAGTTAGACAGTAGGGAGGAAATCAAGGAAAAAGCTAAGTAGCAGAATTTAAGATAACTCTTAAATGGAGAAGGGTCCCCTTATATAGCCCCCTGAGAAGGACTATTGAACTAAGTAACCTACACATGTAGTTCTGCTGCTTAGACAAAAGTCTTGTGAAATTACTTTCAGGTTACTTGGTTGTAAACAATAGCTTCCAAAAAAGGATACATAGTTTACGAAATAAAAAGTCAGTTATTAAAATGACCCTATTATTTCTGCTTCACATAAATATTTTTCTATTATCACACTAGTTAAATAAATATACCAAGTAGAAAAATTTTGACCGCGCCCCACACCCCCAAGTATCTGCTACAGATGCCTTTGGGATTTTGATAGGAATTGCACTGAATGTATAGAAAGTCTTGACGGGGCGCCTGGGTGGCGCAGTCGGTTAAGCGTCCGACTTCAGCCAGGTCACGATCTCGCAGTCCATGAGTTGGAGCCCCGCGTCAGGCTCTGGGCTGATGGCTCAGAGCCTGGAGCCTGTTTCCGATTCTGTGTCTCCCTCTCTCTCTGCCCCTCCCCCGTTCATGCTCTGTCTCTCTCTGTCCCAAAAATAAATAAATGTTGAAAAAAATAAAATAAAATAAAAGAAAGTCTTGAGTAGTGTTGCCATCTCGGCAATATTGTTTTCCAATCCATGAACGTGAGATGTCTGACCATTTATTTATATCTTCTGTAATTTCTTTTAACAAGATTTTGGGTTTTCAATGTGTAAGTTTGTCATTTGCTTGGTTAAGTTTATTTCTACATATTTCACTTTTATTATTCTATTGTAAATGAATTGTTTTCTTAACTTCCTTTTTGTTTTGCTTATTGTAAATGGATAGAAACCCAATTAATTTTTGTGTGTTGATTTTGTATCTTGCAAATTTGCTGAATTATATTTATTAGCTCTAGTAGATTATTTTAGTTGTTTATTTTGGTGTGTAATTTTTAGAATTTTCTACATACAAGATCGTGTCATCTGTGAACAGGGATCATTTTCTTTCTTCCTTTCTCATTTGGGTGACTTGTTTTTCTTTTTCTTGTCTAATTGCTCTAGCTAACCCTTTTAGTGTGTTATGAAATACAACTGAGAAAAGCAGTCCTTGTTTTCTTATTCCTGATCTTAGAGGAAAACCTTTTATCTTTCATCACTGAGTATGATGTTAGCTGTGGGATTTTTATATAAGGACTTTATCCAGTTGGGGAACTTTCCTTTTTTTTGTTATTAAAAAAAAATTTAATGCTTATTTATTTTTGAGAGAGAGAGAGGGAGAGAGAGAGAGAGAGAGAGAGAGAGAGAGAGAATGAGTGGGGGAGGGGCAGAGAAAGAGGGAGACAGAATCCCAAGCAGGCTCCAGGATCTGAGCTGTCAGCACAGAGCCCAACTTGGGGCTCAAACTCAGGAACTGTGGGATCATGACCTGAGCTGAAGTCAGATGCTTAACCGACTGAGCCACCCAGGTACCCCGAGCTTTCCTTATATTTATAATTTATTGACTGTTTTTTAATCATGAAAGGGTTTTGAATTTTGTTAAATGTTTTTCTTCTTTTTGTTAAGATGAACATTTTTTCATTCTACTAATGTAATGTATTACATCAATTAATTTCTATATGTTGAAACTTCTTTGGAATAAGGGAATAAATTCCACTTGCTGAGGATTTATAATCCTTTTACTAAGCTTTAAATTTGGTTCGCTAGTTTTTAAAAAATTTTTAATGTTTATTTATTTTACTTTATTTTTTTGAGAGAGAGAGAGAGAGAGAGAGAGACAGAGCAAGGGGTAGAGAGAGCGGGAGATACAGAATCCGAAGCAGACTCCAGGCTCTGAGCTGTCAGCACAGCACATTGTGGGGCTGGAACTCATGAACCACAAGATAATGACCTGAGCCGAGGTCGACGCTCAATTGACCAAGCTGCCCAGGCGCCCGGGTTTGCTAGGTTTTTTTGATGATTTTTGGAATCAATAGTCATAAGCGGTATTGGTCTATCATTTTCCTTTAGCATCTTTTTCTAGCTTTGGTATGAGGGTAGTGTTGACTTCAATGAATGAGTACAGGGGTATTTCTTCATCTTCAACTTTTTTTAAGTTTATTTATTTTGAGAGACAGATACAGAGCAATTAGGGGAGAAGCAGAGAGGGGGAGAGAGAGATAATCCCAAGCTGACTCCCTGCTGCCAGCGCAGAGTCCGACACAGGGCTCAAACCCATGAAGCCATGAGAACATGACCTGAGCCGAAACCAAGAATGGGACACTCAGCTGAGTCACCCAGAGGCCCCTTCATCTTCAATTTTTGAGGACAGTATGAGAAACATTGGCCTTAGGTCTTTTTAAACACTTGGTAACTTTACTAGTGAAGTATGTGCTCCAGGGCTTTCTTTGGTGGACAGTATTTTATTGTTAGTTCAATCAACTTCCTACTTACAGGTCTATTCAGATTTTCTATCAGTTGTGATTTAGTCCTGGTAGGTTGTGTGTTTCTAGGAATTTGTACATTTCATCTAGGTCACTCATTTTATTGGTGTATTATTTTATAACAATAATAACAGTATTATTTTATATATTTAATATATAAACATATTTTCATATTACTTTCTAATCATTTTATTTTTGTAGAATTCAGAGTATATTTTCATTTCTTTTTTTTTTTTTTTTCTTGACAAACTAATAGTTTGTTTATGTTCTGGAATTTTTCCAAGAGCCACCTTTTGGGTTTATTGATTTATTTTGCTGTTTTTCTATTTCATTTTATTGAACTCTGCTCCATTCCTGATTATTTCCTTCTTTTTGCTAGGTTTATGTTTGTTTGCTATTCTTTTCCTAGCTCTTTAAGATGTAAATTTAGATTGACTTGACATCCTTCTTCTTTTTTAACATTATGTTTTTCTAGCTTTAACTTTCCCTCCCAGCACCGCCTTCACAGTATGCCATAACTTTTTGTATGTTGTGCTTTTGTTTTTATTTTTCTCTAGGTATTTCCTAATTTACCTTGTGATATCACCTTATCTTTTTTATGAGCAGTGCCCACCACTTTTCCTTAATGCTTTTTGAGTTATGCAAAATAGAGATTATTACCTTACTTCAGTCCTTTAGGTATCATGCACTCCAGTTAGAACAAACACTCATGATAATTTTCTAATAAGATCTGTTCTGCTCTCCAGCTCAAGGTGGGCATTGAGACCCAGCTACTGCTGCTAAAGACCAACATTGTCACTGCAATGGAAGGAAGTAGGGTGACAGTGGGTAAAAATGCCAGAAAACATTCTGTTTTGAAAACTGCTTTCCCTTGATTGGGCATTTGCTTGGTTGCTGGAAAGTTCTGGATGTTTTCCAGACCTCTTTTGGTTCGGACAGCTTCTGGCTGTTCCTTTGATATTTCTGTAGGGAAACAAAAGCTGAGTTTTTTAGTCTGCCATTTTTCTGAATCACTCCTCAATTGCAGACATCTATTTATTTTTTTTTAATGTTTGTTTCAAAGAGTGGATAATAGCAGGTCAAAATTATTGCTTTTCGATGGTCAGTGACAGTCCATAAGTTTCATGACTTTATCAAAATTTTCCATTTTAAAAGGATTTTGTTTATTGAATTTGCCTCTTCATGTATTAAAAAAATCCTATTAGGGGCGCCTGGGTGGCTCAGTCGGTTAAGCGGCCGACTTCAGCTCAGGTCACGATCTCGCGGTCCGTGAGTTTGAGCCCCGCGTCAGGCTCTGCGCTGATGGCTCAGAGCCTGGAGCCTGCTTCCGATTCTGTGTCTCCCTCTCTGCCCCTCCCCCGTTCATGCTCTGTCTCTCTCTGTCTCAAAAATAAATAAAACGTTAAAAAAAATAAAAAAAAAATCCTATTAAATTTAGATACATATTACAGGGTAAAAATATTAAACATTCTTATTCTGTTTTTCGTATTGTTTTAAGCTTTCATGAATGAGCATAGTTTTATTGTCTGAAATGTATGATATGGAGCATATGATTAATAACCGATTATAACTTTGCAGAAATTTGTTATCCTGAGAGTCTATACCTTCAGGCAGTACTTTCAGACTATAATATATACGTTTTCATGTTTTCTTTTCTCATCCTAGAGAATATTAAATTTCACTTTGGTCTCTCTGTTCCTATTTCCTCTATTCTTCTACTGAAGAAGTATACAAATCTATTTGTAAAGAGTGGAAGTACATTTGCATGTTTATTGTTTTCTCCTCTCCATTCATTACAAATGGATGGATTGCTTTTGTGCAGGAAGCATATAAGCTCTTGCAAAGGCTGATAACACACTGTTCAACACCACTGTTCTGGGACAAGTTTGTTGACCAGCATACTGACCTCCTGATTTGATTACTCTTTCTGACATCCTGACCTGTTGAGTCAGAAGAGTTTGAAACGGCAACCCCAAACACTTAATTCATTCAGATGATGCTCACATGATTATATTTTTATAGAGCCCATTTCTATTGCTATTTAGATAAACAGAAAGGACATTTTCAAGGTCCTAAGAAATGTTGGAATTATTTACAATTTCAAAATCTTCTTGAATCAGAAGATTTTGGAAAAAAGGAGGAACAGAGTCAGAATGCTTCTATCAAGTTAGTGCTGATCCGACCGACTGCTCATACACACCAAGAGTTTTGAAGACCCGGAGAACATGAAGGAGTGGGGTGGTTGCAGGATACTGAGTTCACACTGATCAGAAAGAAATGTTTTGAAGCTATTATTATGCTCACAACTGTCTTACTCACATAAACATGCGCTCACTTATACTTTTATTTATGTCATGCATCTACGAGAAGGTCTTTCTCTCACCAGTTTACCCTTCTCGAGGGTCACCATCAAACTACCAAGAACTAGATTTTAAACAACTGGATAAAACGGTCTCTCGTGTCACTTATTGAAGAGACTATAACTCACTTCAAATCTAATATGTGTTTTATAAATACTAATTTTTTAATTGAAGTGCAGATGAGTGTGAACAGATGGGCAACTAAGGTTTATGATAAACTTCTTCAATGTTACACTAATAATTATATCCACATTTTGAAATAATTTGCAGCTTACAACACGTTTTGATAGATTTCGTATCATTTACAGTCTCATAATAGCTCTGTAGAATATATGCTACTAATGTTTTTGTTACATTTTTATTTATGACTAAGATTAATGAATTTATGTATCTGATCAAAGTTTAGCAGGTAATAAATCATAAAGTCTGCCTCAAGCCATACCTTTTAATTTAACTTCAGATTTTTTTTTTCAATACAGCATAGGTCCTTAACAGAAGATGTTATATAGACAATCTGAGGTGGAAAGTTTACCAACAATGTTTTCCATTAAATAGTGGAAATAAACTATGGTTACAATAAACATAGATTTCCCATTCTATGTCCCTGCCATCATTTGATGGGTTTTTAGTAGCAAAGCTTTTTGCCATAAGCAAAAATAGGGGAGGACAGTGGGATGGATAAGATAAAGAAAAATTAACCTCTAAGATTTTGATCAAAATTTAAACCTTTCATAACCAAGATGTGTGTAATTTCTGATGAAATATGAAATATTTCTGTATGTAATGATATAAATGGCATATCAGATACAATCGTGGTGCATAAGTGAAAGTGGCAGTAGATTTTGTAACCTAGTTTGGAAAGTGACAAATTTTTTCTAATAACATTTTCTCTGTAAATGACAAAACTACATAAACATAAAGGAAAGAACAGGGTTTAAAAAGCCAGAATAAAATATTTAGCAGATAGAGTCCGTTGCAATCAGTGAAATATGTATATGCATAATCTGTTTTCCTATTTGACTCAAATACATGTTTGTAGGGTATACTATTTTTAATGTTCTTATTTCCTTTATTACAATTTAGAACTTGCTCTGCAGTTCTCTGTGTTCTTGAGTTTTTCTCTTCATCATCTCCTCAAAATAAAATAAAATATGGAGCCTCTGATATTAAATGCCTCAGGCCACCATTTAGAAATTTTCTCTGGAGTGCCTGTGTGGCTTAGTTGGTTAAGTATCTGACTTCTGTTCAGGTCATGATCTCGAGGCTCATGGGTTTGAGTCTCATGGAGGGCTTTGTGCTGACAGGTAGGAGCCAGGAGCTTACCTCTCTCTCTGCGCCACCGCCCCCTCCTTTCTCAAAAATAAATTAGGAAGAAAGAAAGAAAGACAGAAAGAAAGAAAGAGAATTTTTTCCTAAGGGAGAAGAAAGAAAGAAAGAAAGAAAGAAAGAAAGAAAGAAAGAAAGAGAGAACTTTTTCCTAAGGAGAGAGAAAAAAATAAAGGAAAAAAAAAGGAAAATCAAAGTTTTACAGAAGTGTGTGTATATTTTCCTCTGAAATTTAATGGAACAAAGCTGACAATATGCATATATAAGATAACTCTGATCTCTTAAGATGCAATTATTCATGTATTTGTCTACTATTTCAACAGATTATTATTCTGATTTCCAATTCCTACAACTTGCAACCCCCTCACAATTATATCTAACACCTTCCAGTTTAGATGCTGGTGTGTGTTAAGAATTTGCATTCATTCTGTATTAAATAAAAACCTGATAAAATATGATAAGGTATGTCAAACCTCCCACTATCCATCTCTACAAAATCCCATAACCTCATTAGACATGTTTAAAGGTTAATCACTGATATTCTATCTACCTTAAAATACTAATTGATAGTTTTATAAAAAAAAATTGTTATAAAAATAATATTTCTTATGCATACTTTATTCTTTTTCAAATTCTTTTTTTAATGTTTATTTATTGATCCTAAGAAAGAAAGAGAGAGAGCATGAGGGTGGAGGGGTAGAGAGAAAGGGAGAGAGAGAATCCCAAGCAGGCTCAGCATTGTCAGCAAAGCGACCAACATGGGGCTCGATCCCACGGACCATGAGATCATGACCTGAGTTGGTATCGAGGCAGATGCTTAACTGAATGAGTCACCCAGGCGCCCTTCAAATTCTTTTGTCTGATTCACCTCCACAAACCACTATCTAGGAACTAGAGAAAGTATCTCAAGTCCCATTTGACAGAGGCAGAAATTGAGGCTAGAAAAGGGAGCCAGGTTCGTGGCAAAGTTAATAACATGCATCCTGATATCAGGTTCAATGTATAGCAATTAGCTTGTGTATAAACTATTGGAATGATGAAGAGAATGGAGAAGGAGGAAAAATATTGACAAAAGAAGATGCTGAAATGGATGCAAATGATGATGAAAATTAATTGGAGCTCTCAAATAACTGGTGGGAAAGCAAACTAGTATGGCCACCACAGAAATCAGATGGCCTTCTCTTATGTTTGACTTACAGTTTCCATATGATCCAGCAAGCCCGCTCCTGGGTGTTTACCCAAGAGAAACGGCGACTTACCCTCGCACAAAAACAGGTACATGAATGCGTGTAGCAGCTCTATTCTGAATCAACCTAAAGCGGAAATAATGTAAACGGTTTTCGATGGTTGAAAGCATAAACTATGGTTGACCTATACAATGGAATACTACCAAGGAATAACACAGGAGCGACCTATTATTCCGTGCAACTTAGTTGAATCTCTAAGCCGAGTGAAAGAAGTCCATTTCAAACAGTTACATATTGTGTGTTTTTATTATGTGACAGTCCTCACAATACAATACCCGTATGATGGAAACCACATTAGTAGTTTTCAGGGATTATGAGTAGGAAGGATAAAGCAACGATTAAGGGATAACAGGAGGAAGTACGGTGGGGCGGTAAAAATGTTTTGATTCCTGATTGTACTGGTGGCCACAAGAATCTATAGGTGTGCTGAAATTTATCAAACTATATAAAAAATTCAGTTTTGCCGTAAGAGAAGTTAAAAACTATACTTCAAAAATAAATACATTTTTAAAACTGTGAAGGGGTGACGCAAGTCAAGGTAGATTTAACTGATTTTCTAATACACTTTGCCAGAGTAAATGCCTGTACAGTATAAATGACAAAAACAAATTACAGAATTTTTAAATCAAATTTGAAATATTATTTTAAAACAGGAAAAGGAAGATTACCTAAATGACAGACTCAAAGACATATTTTTTAAACGCGTATTTATTTAATTTGAGAGAGAGAGAGAGAGCGAGAGAGCAGGAGAGGGGCAGAGACAGAGAGAGGAAGAGAGAAAATCTCAAGCAGGCTCCATGCTGTCAGCACAGAGCCAGACGGAGACTTGATCTCACCACTGTGAGATCATGGCCTGAGTTGAAACCAAGAGTCAGATGCTCAACTGACTGAGCCACCCAGGCGTCCCCAAAGAAGTACTGTGTTTAATCACAGCCAATATTTTCTTGATATCTTACGTGACTCCAATTGTATCTTTTTAACCTAGATGACTATCACTGTAGGTGTTATACATTCAATAACCCACATTTGGAGGGACTGTGTCCTTCGCTTTTTAAATATCCATAGCTGAACAGTTTTAAGAGAACTTATTTGTCATTGATGCCTGGGGATAAGCCGGGAATAATATTCTTGAAGAAACTGGTTCATAAAAAGAGTAGAAATGCCCTGAAAGACTGTGGACTGATTAAAGAAGAATTATCCCCTGTTCTCCCCTCTAGGATTCTGAAATTTGCAGCAGGTGCCCATAAATATTGAAGACAGATTCATGAATTCCTCAGGGGTCTCCATTCACAGTTCTATATTATTTCCGATTAACATGCTAATGAAAAGTGATCTAATTCAATAGTAATATGTTACCATTCAGAAAGCAAGCTGATAATATTCTGTGGATAAATCCAGATTTCATTTAAACTGTTGCCTTTCTATCAGATTATTTTGGGTCAACAAATTCAGAAGGAAGTTGTTTCATTTGTGACTTTTAAATTATAGTTTTTAAATGCACAAATAATTGAGGTGAACAAATCTGCATAATAATATTGGGTGTTCAACAGGATAGATATTTAATGAATAGATTTAGTAATAAATGATAGAAACGAGTACCCTACCAAAAGCAAACCTCTGTGGTCTTAACAGTTTTATTAAAATGTAATTTGCATGCCATACAATTTACCCATTTTAATGTGCAGTAGATTTTAGCAAACTTACGGACTCCATCACTACAGTTTCTTTTCAGGACACTTTAAATGCTGCAAAAAGTAATGATATACTCATTTGCTGTAACTTTTCATGCTCCCCACCCCGAGGAAATAATTAATTTACTTTTCATCTCCATCAATTTGCCTGTTGCAGGCATTTCATAGAAATTGAATCCTGTAATGTGTGGTCTTTTATGACTGGCTTCTTGCACTTGGCGTGCTTTTGAAGTTCATCCCTGTTGTAGGAGGTATCAGTACTTGACTGATGGACATTTGGGTTTCCACTTTTTGGCTACTTTGAATAATGCTGTTACGAATATGCATGAGTTTCGTCTGAGCATATGTTTTCGCCCTCTTGTGTGGATACTTAGGAATGGAATTTCTGGGCCTTATTATAACTCCATGTTTAACATTTTGGGATAATGTCTAACTGTTTTCCAATGTGCCATTTAAAATGCTGCTATTTTACAGTTTGCTAATTTGCCAGCAAATTCTAAGGGTTATAATTTATCTCCACATCTTGCCAACACTTTATTATTATTATTATTATTATTATTATTTAAAATTTATAGCCATTTTAGTGGGTGTCAAGTGGTATCTTATTGTGGAATTGATTTACATGTCTCTAATAACTACTCATATTGGATATCATTTCATTTGCTTATTGACCATTCGTATAGGCATTTTTTTAAAAAAATTGTGTTATACACTTTGATATTGTTAAGTTGTAAGTATTCAAGTTGTAAGCATTCTGTATAGATTCAGGATATAAGTTCCTTCGTAGAGAAATGATTTCCAAATGTTTTCTCCCTGTCTGTGGATTGACTTTTCACTTTCTTGTGCTGTACTTGGGAGCACAAAAGGTTTTTATTTTGATGATCAAGAAACTTACGTTGCATGCAGAGGATGCACCTTATGAGCATCATGTAGATTCTACTATTCATTGTAATTTCATATTAGATTGAATTATGAGCGAAAATGTCTAGTCTTTAATACGGATTTTGTGCTGAGCTAAAATGTAGTGTGCAAGCAGTAGTGAGTTGTGCTTGCTAGAGAGCTGATGAGGTTCTAGTCCAGCTTTCTGGCAGCTGTGATTTGCCCCTGTGTATCTGTGGGTCCATCTTAGGGAGACTCCTAAAATCAGGGGATGGTGGAGAGAGATGTGGAAATATTTATGGCTCTTCATCCTTCCACAGCTCTGCCCGTGTCACGGGAACAGAAGTGGCTGTTGGTGAATCGTGATTGTCAAGCATGTTTCCTTTTGCCATGGGGGTAGCAGTGTTCCACAGAGATGCTCTGCTCACAGACTGCGTTCCAGAATGAAGATGACATGGGCAGAATTTGACATGACACGTGAGTAAGGAATAATCCTTTGTTGCTTCAAGAAAACTGAAATTTCACACCTGTTTATTTCTGCGGCATGACCTAGTTCCCTGACTTAGCAGTAAGCACCTATCTCCCATGCCATGGACCATATACTTCTTACGACTAAATCGGTATTTTGTCTCCATTTTGCAAGTAAGAAAACTGTCTTCTTATAGGCTATAGTGCCTTGGGAATTTTAGTAAATTCCCTTAAGCCTCAGAGTTGGGATCCAAACTCCTTTCTGTCTGAATTTAAAGCTCATATTCCAACAACTCTGCTTTCTGGGCCCACGAGTATTTATGAAAAACAACAACAACAAACAAGATTCATCATAGTTGGAAATTCAGGTGCTGTTGCTAGATTTTGTTTTATCTAGTTCCATCTCTTAAATTAACATCTCTGCTACAAATTCTTTAATTAATTTAGATCCAGGTATTTCTAAAACTGGATTTCATACACTAGAGTTATGATCTTCTATCCAGAAAACAAACAAAAGCCAATGGTATGAAATAAAGGTTGTGGTTTTATGGTCTTTTTTGATGAATAAAATATTAGATTTAAACTAAAAACACACGAGGGCCTCCTGGGTGGCTCAGTCAGTTGAGAATCCAACTCTTGATTTCGACTCAGGTCATGATCCCAGTGTCTTGGGGATCAAGCCCTGAGTCAGGCTACACACAGAGTATGGAGCTTAAGATTCTCTCTCTTTCCCTCTACCCTTCGCCCCTGCTGGTGGTCTCCCTCTCTCAAATTATATATGTACATATACATGTGTATATATATATATATATATATATTCAGATATATATATTATATATAGAAATACTCATATATATTTTTGACTGAATATTTCATTTGCAGACAAATTAAAAAAACATAGAAATTTAGAAGTAAGAAGGCAGCACAAGGAATTAGAGAGACCTGAATCTCATATGGATATAGGAAGCAAACAGAGAGAGCAGGAAATCAAGGACACTTGAAGGATTGAGGCAAAATCTTTTGCCGCAAGAAACCAAGAGCAGGATCTATAACAGTTACACAGTTATGCCATGTGATTTGATGAAATAATATTATTATCAGAGAAAATTCTATTACCTGTGTCACGAGACTTTA
The DNA here is from genome assembly GCF_014898765.1 of Herpailurus yagouaroundi. Lineage (NCBI taxonomy): Eukaryota > Metazoa > Chordata > Mammalia > Carnivora > Felidae > Herpailurus > Herpailurus yagouaroundi. The sequence continues at coordinate 6,807,777 of NW_024412395.1, read as the reverse complement.
CCGTATCCGGAATTAGATTGTGGGATCTGTGTTGATGTTCGTTTGTTTTTTGCTTATTTGTTTGACAATATTGAAAAAGAAGCTGTGAGGCTGAGATACGTATAAATGCAACGACCGAGCTACGTGGGAAAAGAGGAGAACATTCTGTGCATGTGTGTGTGTGTGTGTGTGCCTGTTGTGTGTGTACGTGTGGACATGTTTTCTTAGATACACATTTGCATGCAGAAGATAAAGACAGAGAGAGAGCACAAATCTAAAGCTATCACTTAAGGCATACATTGGGGATGGAACAAATGTGGGAAGCGAGGTGGGAGCAGTTGCCTCAATCCTGTTATTTTATAGTTAAGGAGAAGCATGAAACAGGGAAAGAGCATGAGTTAGGAATTTGGCTTACTTAGTTTGAATCTTTTTTGTTTGTTTTTAATTCATCTGGCAAATTAGTTGACCTCCTTTGCAAGTTTGTTGTGCAAATTAAAGGAGTTCATCTTGTAATATGCTTAGCGTAACTCTTGGCACACAGACATGCACATAAACACTTGGGCAACCATGACTATTATTCTGGAAGAGAGGACAGTCCCATGGAAAGTTTCATTTCCTCCCCTATGGAGTAATGAGAGAAACAGTCTCCTGATTGTAGTGAGAACGTTGAGTAATATGTGTAAAATGGCAGACGCATCAGCCACTTTCCCTTTAGGAACACACGCACACGCACAGAATGTTTTACTTTTTTCCCACATAGCTTGATCACTGAAATGATTCTTATCTCACAGATAGCCACATAGCTTCTTTCGACTTACTTAAGTGTTGCTCCTTTCATACAACAACAAGGAAAACTCCCTTCTGAGGTCCATATTCAACTTTCCATTGCAAATAAATAGTTAGGTCTTTTCTCAGTTTATTGGTAAACTCAAATTTTTTGACAAAACACAAAACAATACATAAATAAGTATGCCTTCTTAGAATAATCTTGGATTTAAGAAATTTTATATAGGGGCGCCTGGGTGGCGCAGTCGGTTAGGCGTCCGACTTCAGCCAGGTCACGATCTCGCGGTCCGTGAGTTCGAACCCGCGTCGGGCTCTGGGCGGATGGCTCGGAGCCTGGAGCCTGTTTCCGATTCTGTGTCTCCCTCTCTCTCTGCCCCTCCCCCGTTCATGTTCTGTCTCTCTCTGTCCCAACAATGAATAAACGTTGAAAAAAACAAAATTTTTAAAAGGGAAAAAAAAAAAAAGAAATTTTATACAAATTCAGCCTTAGCATTCTGCTCTCCTTCTTTCCCTTTGTGCTAAACTCTGGTGTGAACTTTTATTATCTTTTTTAATGTTTATTTATTTTTGAGAGAGAGAGACACAGCATGAGAGGGAAGTGGGGGGCAGAGAGAGATAGAGGGAGACACAGAATTCGGCTCCAGGCTCTGAGCTGTCTGCATAGAGCCCGACGTGGGGCTGGAACCCACGAACCATGAGATTATGACCTGAGCTGAAATTAGACGTTTTACCGACTGAGCCACCCAAACACCCTTCCGATCTGAACTTTTAATCCTACTGGCTATGTCGATTTACCTTTCTTATACACATTGGACCTCAGAATGCAAGCAAGGCTTTGTTGTGCTCTACCCTCTGTGCTTGCAAAGCTCTTGTGTATTTCTGTTTCTTGCTCATTTGACTATACCTTATTTCCCTAACCAGGGAGGGTATGAACAACAGTAGAAACACAGTCACCCTTGTATCCTCCAGAGAACGTAGCACAATAATTGACATAACCTACATGATGAAGATATGCTTCAATATAATTTCATTTTATTTTTGGATGGGGATGCATATATGTTAGTCCTTGTAAAGTCCTGATTACAAGGACTTTGTAATCAGAAACAACTGGGTTTGAATCCCAGCTCTGTCACATATTAGATGTGTGGCTGTGAAGAGTTGCGGAAGCCTCAGTTTACTAATCCATTAAATAGAGATACTACTCTCTAGCTCAGTAGTCTATTGTGAGGATTAAAGCATGATTTTCTAAGGTGCCTGGCATGTAAAGTACCATTGAACAATGTGGAATTTAGATTTTACAGAGGAAGGAATGATGATTAGGTAAAATGATTTGGTCAAGGGCACACATCTTGTTATTACAAAGTCAGAAAATGTAATATGTAATCTTTATAAGAGTACATCCTGTGGTTCAATTTGTGTAACCTTGCAGGTTTTCCTCATGCGAAAGCCAATCTACTTTGTGCTGCCAGGTTTATTTATAGTCTGATCTAATGAACCTTTATTTTATTTTATTTTATTTTCAAATTTATTTTATTTTTGAATTTATTTTATTTTACTTTTATTTTGTTTTTTAGAGAGAAAGAACACATGAGCTGGGTAAGAGGGTAGAAGGAGAAAGAGGGAGAATCTTAAGCAAGTTCCACACTCAAGGCAGAGCCTGATGCAGGGCTCAATCCCACCACCCTGGGACCATGACCTGAGCTGAAATCAAGAGTCAGATGTTGCACCAACTGAGCGACACAGGTGCCCCAACCCTTATTTTAAAATGGCTAGTTATTTAACATATCATGTTTACAATATTTAAATAATATCTTCGGTGTCAGGATTTGTGATATAGATGCAATGTCATTGTCATAGGGTGACCATGTATAACTACAGCCCGAAAGCAGTAAACTTTTGAGAGTGAAAGATACTAAGCCAGATAGAATGCCAGGACAACTAATTTGAAAGAGAACTGTCCTGAGCAAGGGAGGACATACAATTACCCTATTTGTAGAATTAGAATAAGAATAAGATCAAAGTGGCAGTCTGAGAAAAAAACAAATAACCACAACCTTAAATATGTCTAATATAGCTAAACTGAATGAAAGGTGTAAGAAAAGAACACCTTGGATGAGTCAGTAACCTGCAGCTAAAATTATTATTTTGAGTTTTACGACATTTCTTAGCTAAAATATTAGAAAATATTATCGAAGAATAATGTCTGTGTCAATTGCCAGTAGCACATGGGCAAGCTGTTTCTTCAAATATACTAATGAATCTTTAATGTCAGAAACGTGTGCAGGTTAATCCTCTGACATCAGTATCTGGGGAGTGTGCACGTGGGGGTTGGGAAATCCACTGTTGTTGAAGCGACAAGCAGAAAATTCATTTCAGCCGTTAGTTCCCTTCAAGTTTCCAGACTTTACATTTACGATAGCTTAGAAAATGACTAAATCTCTCATTAGTTTTTCTTTACATAAAAAAAAGGCACATTCATGCCTCAATGTCTGGCTTTTATGAGGGCAAATGTACTTACGTGTTCAATATCAAGGACACTGATTTGCCATGAGACTGAGTTTTCTAACTCTCTTCTAGTGACTTATGTGGCTATTACTGACTTTACAAAAGCGAGAAAAAAGATTTTAAAGTCAAATAGTCAGTTAAGAGTTAAATCTTTGAGATTTAAAAATCACAAAACCCAGGGGCACCTGTGTGGCTCAGTCGGTTTAGCATCCAACTTTGGCTCAGGTCATGATCTCGTGGTTTGTGGGTTTGAGCCCCACATCAGGCTCTGTGCTGACAGCTCAGAGCCTGGACCCTGCTTCAGAGTTTGTACCTCTGTCTCTCTCTGCCCCTTCCTTGCTCATGCTCTGTCTCTCAGAGTCTCTCAAAAATAAAACATCAAAAAAATTAAAAAAAAAATCACAAAACCTGTACATTATAAAATCCAGGATTAATAAGGATGAACTAAAATAAACATTATTTCAAAATTATACTAGCAAGCTTAATTAACTAACACACTCACATCCACCCTTTTGGGATATATCTTTTTATAGAAATCAGACGGACATAGGTTTCTGCCTGTGTTTCCTCATTGATGAGGACTGACCCAAAGTCCATCTTACTCATGGTCATCCAAGGTCTTCATCCTGAGAGGCACTTATGTATTTGTTAAATGTGTGAAGAACAAATAAATGAAGTGGGTAAATTAGCAGAGCTGCAGTTCCAAACCCATTCCCTTTCCTGTGCAGAAGTTGGATGGGAGTTGCCCTGTGAGTCAGGCCCAAGTTTCCTCAATGTTTTGATTACTCACTAATCTAAATTCACCATTTGTATACTCTTCCTGAACAAGTTACACCACACCTATAGCAACCTATCGCCTGGGCTCTGGGACATGATCTATTACAGTTGGCACTTGTCAATTAAGCAAAAAATAACATACATAGTTTGTGTTCAAGACACATTTAATTGATCCTTGTTTGAAGGAGAAACAAAAGAAATGAAATTGAAACAATAGAGAAAACACAAAAGAGCAAATTCTTATGTGACAGGACTTTTGTATATATCATTTCACAAAATCTTCACAAAGTATTATATACTCTTATAATCCTTTTATATATTCAAAATTAATATTATAAAATATGCATAACAAATGCAATATTAACACACTATAAATTCAGTAATCTTCATTTGACACATGAGAAAACTTGGACTCAGAAATGTTAAGTGATTTGCCTAAGGTTATGTGCAAGTTTACAATATATAGAAACCATGTCTGTCTCATTTAGGGTTCAGGCTTTTATCAAAATCCCACTTTGCTTTGCCCAGGAAAAGGCAAATTGTAGATTAGAAGTGCCGGAAGCTTTGGAAAGTGTATGTAAAATTGGAGCAACTAAAAGAACAAATGGAGATTTATTGATCTGTCCCACCTGATCCCTCATCTTTTCACTGACAGCACACAACTTGGAAGGTCAAGCAAGATCACTCAAAAAAATGAAACATACATCCATGTGTAACTTTGGGAAGTAATCTCTGTAACTGTCTTTTGTATACATGTATTGGTGATGCATTTGTAACCTGAACAGCTATAATATTTTAAGCTTTATCAAGTTTTGCCCCCCCCAAAATGAAAACAAACAAAAAAACAAAAAACAAAAAACAAAAACGGATGAAGGAAGGAAGGAAAAAAGAAAAGAAAGAAAGAAAGAGAAAGGGAGGGCAGGCAGTAAGGAAGGAGGGAGGGATGGAGGGCAGAGAAGGGAAGGAAGGAAGGAAGGAAGGAAGGAAGGAAGGAAGGAAGGAAGGAAGTTTCCACTCTGGTATTTCCTGGCTTCCTCCAGAACTTGGAAGCCTTTTTTTCCAACATCTTATGCTTTTATGTTTTCTGCAAAGATCTATATTCCTTATTTGTTAAGTATCTAAGAACATTTGCTTATATAAAGGGAGTCTTAAAGTATTAGATATTAAATGTTTGCCTGGTTTAGAGAAACATGGATCTTTTGGAATAAGTAGATATGCCACCAGCAAAAAACATATTGAATAATAAAATGTTCATGGTGCCCAGTATTTTTTGTAACTCTAAATTTATTTATAGATTTTGACTTTCTAATAGTAGTCAGTGCATCTCTGTTTCATGGCGTGCAAAGGCACCCAGAGGGAGAATTCATTCTAATCATATTTAACACGTCAGAAATAACCGCACAAACAAATCAACCAGCCCCTCACATTGTAAACATTGGGTAGACAGATGATTACACTGCTAAGTTATTTTACCTCGAAACTAATTCTCACTGGTTGAAATGTTGATTTCTTTTCTACAAACTGCATTTCTTTCAATGTAGAATACATTTTAAGAATCTACTATCTTTGGGACCAAGTTTCAATATCTTTTACTTTTCACATTATTGATTTACCTATACAATTTCGCTATGAAAGGACCAGATAGTTCACAATAAAATTTCAGGTCAGTCCAAAAAATGTTAATGCATGTAAAAATAACAGAGAATAAAAATAAGGAAGTAAGGAGAAGAAAATTTTTATATGCAAATTGAATCACATACATACATCTTTAGTTATTTATCATGTCAAAACAGAAACCCAGTGGGTTATATCACTCAGTAAAAAAAGTGGATAACTCGGTGAGAGCCTGTATACAAAATCCCTCACAACTGTCTCTACTTCAATATCATTTTTTATTAGTTTTCCCCAAAAACCTATGTTATAACCATATTTAAAGTTCTCAAAATTCATCTCCTTAAACAAGAACCATAAAGAGAAAGGAAAATGGTATATTAATTTATATATGTATTTCTACCACTATATAGAAGACTGAGGCTGTGCCCTTTTTTATTTGCTGTTGTAATTATACCTCCAATACAGTTTCTTGAAAGGCCAAGGAGTCGAAATTGTTATTGAACCAACCCCCAAATAGGTAATTATATGGGAGAGATGCTCGTTAGAAACTGAGGCCATAGGTAGGGTGATGCAGCCAAATAATGAAAACCTGAAAACGAGGAAGCCAGGGAAATGAAGAACCTAATTTCACTCACCACCTGCACTCTAATTGGCTCCGTCTCCAAGTGGCTAAAACCTAACTAGACGTTGGATGACCTGGAAGCTTCTGCTACAGTCCATAGAAATCAGCGCACCAAGATACAGGAAAGCACAATCAAGGGTAGAACACGGATCCATTACAATATGGAAATACAAAGTTACAAAAATAGCCAAACGATGCATGAAGAATTTCTAGTTGGAAGGATTTTTCCTATCAAATGTACTGATTTCTTTTTTTTTAATTTTTTTTAACGTTTATTTATTTTTGAGACAGAGAGAGACAGAGCATGAACGGGGAAGGGTCAGAGAGAGGGAGACACAGAATCTGAAACAGGCTCCAGGCTCTGAGCTGTCAGCACAGAGCCTGACGCGGGGCTCGAATTCACTGGACCGTGAGATCATGACCTGAGCCGAAGTTGAACACCCAACCGACTGAGCCACCCAGGCACCCCTCAAATGTACTGATTTCTTATAAAGCTACAGTAATTAAGACAGAATGGCACTAGCATAAACAAGGTAATTAGACCAATGGAACAGAATTAAGAGACTAGAAACATATCCATGCATAAGTATGAATTAAAATATAAGTTAAAATGAAGGTAGCTTTTAGGGGCGCCTGGGTGGCGCAGTCGGTTAGGCGTCCGACTTCAGCCAGGTCACGATCTCGCGGTCTGTGAGTTCGAGCCCCGCATCAGGCTCTGGGCTGATGGCTCAGAGCCTGGAGCCTGTTTCCGATTCTGTGTCTCCCTCTCTCTCTGCCCCTCCCCCGTTCATGCTCTGTCTCTCTCTGTCCTGTCCTAAAAATAAATAAACGTTGAAAAAAAAAAAATTAAAAAAAAAAAAAATGAAGGTAGCTTTTTGGAGCAGTAAAAATAGGATAATATATATTTTTTTCATTCTCAAGTTAGTTAATATACAGTGTAGTCTTGGTTTTAAGAGTAGAATCCATTGATTCCTCTCCTCCATACAACACCCAATGCTCATCCCAACAAATTCCCTCATTAATGCCCATCACCCATTTTCCCCAACCCCGCACCTCCTCACACCCGTCAACCCTGTTTGTTCTCTGTATTTGAGTCTCTTATGGTTTGCCCCACTCTCTGTTTTTATCTTCTTTTTTCTTCCCTTCCCCTATGAACATCTGTTAAGTTTCTCAAATTCCACATATGAGTGACATCATGTCATATCTGTCTTTCTCTTACTGACTTATTTCACCCAACATAATACCCTACAGGAGGATAATATTTTCAATAAATGGTGTTGGGACCATTGCAGATAGTATAGAAAAAAAAAAATGAACCTTCCAGCGCATCATGCAAAAATCCTGGAAAGGTTGAAAAATACTCATGTCCAGAATGTATAAAAAATATCTACGTATCAATGAGATATAGACAATCTAATTGTAAAACGGCCAATATACTTAAAAATATACTTTATAAAATTGGGTGTTCAATTGGCCAGGCAGTATATGAAAAAAAATCTTTAGTTAGGAGCAAGGCTCATCTACTCACAGGAACAGGAGGGAATAGAGATTTTAAGGATCAACGTAGATGTCGGTGATTGTATGTGTGGGAGGAGTCTCATAGTCACCTTGTGATTACTTTTGTTTTCTCATTGAAATGAGAAACAAGGTTAATGGGTAAGAGTAAAGATAGTGAAAGGAAGGGCTGGACAATCTAAACATATGGATAATTTCCTAGAAATAAGCAACCTATCAAGACTGAATGAGGAAGAAATAGATCATCTGAATAGATAAATAACAAGTAAGGCAATTAAATCAACAACAAAAACTTCCAAAGAAAAACCCAGAACCAGATTCTTTCAGTGATGAATGTTAGCAAACATTCAAAGAAAAAATAAAAGGAACCTGAATCAGAAAGTAAAATGCAAAATTGTCTCTGTCTTCAATGACATATTATATATAGAAAACCCTAAAGACTCTACCACAAAACTGTTAGAATGAAAAAGTAAATTCAGTAAAGTTGCAGGATACAGAATCAACATACATAAATCAGTTGTATTCATATCCACTAACAACAAGCTCTCTCAAAAAGAAATGATGAAAATAATGTCATTCACAATAGCATCAAAAACAATAAAGCATTGAGAAATAAATTTATCCAAGGAAGTGAAAAAGCTGTACACTGAAACCTATAGGACATCATTGAAATAAATTGAAGAATATAAATCAATAAAATCAGAACAAAAATAAATGGAGAGATATCCCATGTTTATAGATTGGAAGAATGAACACTGCTGAAATGTCCATCCTAACACAAAACCATCCAGAGTCAGTGTGATCTCTGTTATGATTCAATGGTATTTTTTTATAGAAATAGAAAGAAAACAATCCTAAAAGTTGTATGAAACCACAAAAGATGTCAAATAGCCAAAGAAAGCATAAGAAAGAGGAATAAAATTGGAGGCTTCATGCTATCTGAATTCACACAAAGTTACAGAAATCAAAATAGTATGGTATTGACATTAATATAGACACATAAACCAATAGAACAGATATAAAGCCCAGAAATAAACACATGACAATACAGTATATTAATGCTCAACAAAGCTGTCAAGAATATACAATGGGAAAAGTTAGTGTCTTCAATAAATAGTGTTTGGGAAACTAGATATCCACATGCAAAAAAATGTGAAACTGGACCCCTATTCTGCACCACTTGCAAAAATTAACTCTAAATAGGTTAAATTCCTAAATGGAAGACCTGAAACCATAAAACTCCTAGAAGAAAACATAGGGAAAAAACTCCTCTGCATGGGTCTTGGAAATGATTTTTGGATGTGATACCAAAAGCAGAAGCAACAAAAACAAAAATAAATAAGTAGGACTACATCGAACTAAAAATCTTCTGCAAAGCCAAAGAAATGATCAACAGAATGAAAAGGAAATCTATAGAACGGGGAACATACTTGAAAATCATTTTTCTGATACATGGTCAATATCGAAAAATATATAAGAAACTCACGCAGTTCAATAGCAAAACCAAATAATACAATTATGAGCAAAATAATTGGATAGACACTTTTCCAAAACAGATATACAAATGACTAACAAGTACATGAAAAGATGCTTGACATCACTAATCATCAGGGAAATGTAAACCAAAACCACATTGAGATAGTACCCCACAACTGTTAGAATTGTTATTATCAAAATACAAGAGATAATAAGTATTGGTGAGGATGTGGAGTAATAAGAACTCTTGTGCACTGTTCACAGGAATATAAATTGGTACAACTATTATGGAAATCAGTATGAAGTTTCCTAACAAACTTGAAATGTTACCTCTGGGTGTATATCCAAGGAATTGAAATCAGCGTCTTGAAGTGATATGTGCTCCCTCACCTTCACTGCAGTGTTATGTACAGGCAGCCAAGACATGGAAACAGCCTACATGTCCATTGACAGATGAATAAATAAATAAAATATCACACACACACACACACACACACACACATACACACACACACACACTGGGATATTATTCAGTCATAAAATAGAAAGAAATTCTGTTATACGCGACATATAGATGAGCCTTTTAGTCATTATACTAAGTGAAAACGGCAGAGAAAAACACTACTACAAGATCTCACTTATATGTGGAATGTTAAAGAAAGTGAGTCATAAAGAGTAGATTGGTGGTTGCCAGGAGTGGGGGCAAGGAAGAAATGGCAGAATGGGATCAAAGGGTTTAAAATTCTGCTTATCAGATTCTGGGAATAGGTTTCTGGGAATCTATTGCACAGCATGATCATGGTGAATATTGTATTGTATACTTGAAAGTTGCTAAGAGAGTGATCTTAAAAGTTCTCACCACATACACACTCACACGAAAGCTAAGTATGTGAGATGTCAGACGGGTTAACATCCTTACTGTGGTAATCATTTTGCAATATATACATATATAAAATCATCCCACTGGACAGCGGTACACCTTAAATTTACACAATGTTATATGTTAGCTGTATCTCAATAGACCTGAAAAAATAAAAGCAGAGCACTCAGCTTTTGAGGAGGCTAAAGGAGATGTGGTTTCTTCAAGAGAAAGAAATGCGAAGGTACAGGAAATGTTCAGAGCAGTGAATGAAGAAATAAAGCGTGCTGATAACTCGCTGGGTGGAAGGCAATCACATAAGGGCATGTGAGTGTGATTCAGGGAATGTAGCAGTGAGTTGATACGTGGTGGAAGCATCAGGATAGAATTTTAAGGCAGAGCCAAAAGAATTTTCTACGGCACTGAAAGTGTCCCATGAATGAAAGAGGATTCCTTGGTGATTCCATGTATTTAAGTTGAGCGTCTGAATTAATACTGTTATTGATCAAGATTAGAAAGGCTGAGAGAATGACAGATAGAGAGGGGGGTAGGACTAAAGATTTGAACACATGGATTTTTAGGTGACTATTGGCCGGGAGCTGTTGAAAAGCAAATTGGGTCAAAAGATCAAGAAAGCAGTTGGTGGCATCAGCATATACCCTGAGTATATTTTTTTACATTGTTCTTATTATATGAAATATACTTACAGAAAAGCACATAAAATAGGCATGTAAACTTAAACAGTATCAGTAAAGCAAATACCCATTTGCCACAATCCAGATAAATGGAGCATTGTCCGGACCCTAGAAAACCCCAACCCTTGACACCTTTACGTAACATAAACCTCTCTCTGACACCCTCCAGAAAAACCAAATTCCTGAATCATGTGATACTAAATTGCTTGTTTGCTTTATAATGTTCATATCTGTGAAGGCGCTCCTAAACAACACAGGTTAATTTTGCTTGTTTTCGAAATTTGCATGAACAAAATTATATTGTATGTATGCAATTTCATCTTGTCTCCTTAGCTCAGTATTAGTCTAGCCAAGACAATTAGGTGATAGAAAGTATGCAAATGGGAAAGGACAAAATAAAATTATCTCTATTTGCAGATAACATAGTCTTATATAGAGAAAATTGTGAAGAATCCACACAACAAACTTTGAGAAATAATAATTCTGACAAAGATGCAAGATAGAAGATGAACATACAAACTCATTTGTATTTCAATGCACTAACAGCAAACAATTCAAAAAGCAAATTAAGGAAACGATATCATTTGCAATGGCATAAAAAAATACAACTATTAGGAAGAAATTTAACTAAGGAAGTAAAATATTTGTGCAAATAAAATGTCAAAACATTGTTAAGATAAATTAAAGATGACCTAAGTAAATAGAAAGCCATTCATATTCATGGATTGGAAGACAATAAATATTATGATGGTAGTGCTCCCCAAATTGATATACAGATTCAAAACAATCCTTATAAAATCCTACCTCTTGTAGAAATTGACAAGCTCTTCCTAAGTTGTATATAAAATCGTTAGGGACACTGAATATTCAGAAAAAGAAATACTTGAAAAGGAAAGCAGAGTTGGAGGACTTCTCAATTTCAAACGTTTTAGAAAGCCACAGTAATCATGAAAGAGTAATCATGGATATATAAATAAATGGAGTAGAACTGACTGTCCATAAATCAACCAATGCATCCATGGTCAACTGATTTTAAATAAGTGTGCCAAAATCATATAATAGGGAATGAACAGCCTTTTCAGCAAATGGTGCTGGGACAATTAGATGATCTTCACGAAAAAAAAGGAACTTGGACCGTTACCTGACACTTTACACAATAATTAGGTAAAATTGTACCAATGACCTAAATACAAGAGCTTACACTATAAAACCCCAGAATAAAACATGGTGAATCTTTATAACCTTGAGTTTCATAGTGGATCATTAGATCTAATATGTGAAGCATGAGAAAAAAATTAAAAAAAAAATAGATAAATTGGACTTTAGAAAAATTAAAAACATCGTACATCAAAAACCACTATCATGAAAATAATAAGATAGCCCACAAAATGGGAGAAAACTTTTGAAAACCACACAGCTGATAAGGGTCTGGTATCCACAACATATAAAAAAAAACTTTAATAATACACAAAACAAAGATGGCCCAATTAAGAAATGGTAAAAATCTGGTTAGACATTTCTCTAAAGATGCGCAAATAATCCATAAACACATAGAAAGATGTTCAATACCGTTAGGTAAATTCTGATCGAAACCACATGATATGCTACCTTACACCAAGTAGGGAGGCTATAACTTAAAAAAAAAAAGGAAAAATAAAGTTCTGGTAAGGACTTTTGGAGAAATTGGAACCCTCAGGCAGTGTTCGTAGGAATGTAACATGATTCAGTCATTGTGGAAAAGTTTGGTGGCTCAAAAGTTGCCTATGACCCAGCAATGGTACTCCAAGGAATATAGCCAAGAGAAATAAAAACTTATATTCAATCAAATATTTTACACGAATGTTTATTTCAACACTATTCACAATAGCCAAAAGATGGAAACAAACCAAAGGTCCAAAAATGATAATTGGGTAAACTAAGTGTATTTTATCCATTCAGTGGAACATGACTCAAATATAAAAAAAAAATGTAATAGGAACATATGCCACAAAATGAATGAACCTCCAAAGCATTATGCTAATTCAAAGAAATCAGATACAAGAGATCATATAGTGTCTCAGTCCATTCAGATGGAATGTCAGAGTAGGGAAATCCAGAGAGATAGAAAGTAAATTATTGTTTGCCATGAGTTGGAGGGGTGGTAATGGGAGGGTAATGAGAGGGACTGCTTGATGGATATAGTTTTCTTTTTTGGGTGATGAATATTTCCCGGAGAGTGGTGATGGTTGCACATTCTAAAAGCCACTGATGTGTACAATTCTAAATGTTTAAAATGTTGAACTTTATATTGTGACTTGTACCTTAATGTAAAAAAAAAAAATCACTTGTCAGCATATTATCCTTATTTACTCGTGAGATCTGTTTCCTAGACATTCATAAGTGAGATTTGCTTGAGTTTTCTCCCCTCCTTACATAGTTTTGGTATTAACATTACGCTAACCTCATTTTGTGAGTTGAGAAATTGTCTCTTCTATTTTTTTCCCCACTCTCTGAAGGAAATGTGTGAATGATTGGAATTATTTTTTCCTTGACAGATAGATGGAATTGGTCAGAGAAGTCACTTGATCAGGGAATTTTGTCACAAAAGTTCTGACTATGGAATAAGGATATTTCATGATTACAGAAAAGTTAACTTATACTTTTTGTGTCCAATTTGGTAACTTCCATTTTTGTGTGTCTATTTTATTACATTAAAAAAAATTGGGGCACCTGGGTGGCTCTGGCGGTTGGGCGTCCAACTTCAGCTCAGGTCATGATCTCACGATTCGTGAGTTCGAGCCCCGCATCGGGCTCTGTGCTGACAGCTCAGAGCCTGGAGCCTGCTTCGGATTCTGTGTCTCCCTCTCTCTCTGCCCCTCCCCTGCTCACACTCTGTCTCTGTCTCTCTCAAAAATAAATGAAACATTACAAAAATTATTTTTTAAAAAATTAACTGTTTATCTAAATTCCAGTTAATTAACATACAGTGTAATATTAGTTTCAGGTGTACAATATAGGGATTCAACACTTCCATACATCACCTGGTGTTTATCACAACAAATGCACTCCCTTAATACCCAGCATCCATTTACCCCACCCCCCAACCCACCTCCCTCTGGTAACCCTTAGTTTGTTCCCAGTTGTTAAGTTTGTTTCTTGGTTTGCCTTTCTCTCTCCCTATTTTCCCCTTTGCTCATTTGTTTTGTTTCTTAAATTCCACTTATGAATGAAATCATATGGTATTTGTCTTTCTCTGTCTGACTTATTTTGCTTAACATAATACTCTCTAGCTCCATCCATATTGTCTCAAAGGCAATATTTCATTCATTTATGGCTGAGTAATATTCCATCGTATATATCCACCACCCATTCTTTATCCATTCATCAGCCAATGGACACTTGGTTTGTTTCCATAATTTGGCTATTGTTGATAATGCTGCTGTAAACATTAGGATGCATGTATCCCTTCGAATTACCATTTTGGTATCTTTTGAGTAAATACCTAGTAGTGCAATTGCTGGATCATGGGGTAATTCTATTTTTAAATGTTTGACAAACCTCTACACTGTTTTCCACAGTGGCTGTATCAGTTTGCATTCCCAACAACAGGGTAAGAGTGTTCCCCTTTCTCCACATCCTCACGAACACCTGTTGTTTCTTGTGTTGTGGATTTTAGCCATTCTGACAGGTGCAAGGTATATTGTAGTTTTGATTTGTATTTCCCTGATGATTAATAATGCTCAGCATCTTTTCATGTGTCTGTTGGCCATCTGAATGTCTTCTTTGGAGAAATGTCTATTCACGTTTTCTGCACATTTTTTAATTGGATTATTCATTTTTTGGGTGTTGAGGTTTAGAACTTCTTCATATATTTTGTATTTTATCTATATTTTCAAATCAAGTTCAAAATACTTGTAATACATTCATTTTAATAGGGAAAATTTTTTTGGTAATATCCTTTTTTTTCATTGCTGACATTGCTTACTTCTGTCTTATTCCTTCTTTATAGAACAACCTTCATATTTAATATCCCTTTTAAATATTTCTACTTTTGTTTTGTTGATCCACTCCATTGTATTAGTTTTCCATGTCATTAATTTCTATTTTTAACTCTATTAATCTCTTATGTTTAGTTTGCATTTGTATTGCAGTTCTTTATAAAGCTTTTAGAGATGGATATTTAGCTCATTAATTTCAATACTTCTTTTTGGATAAATACATTTAAGTCTAATTATTTCCTCTGATTACTTTTAGCTGTATCATATAAGCTTTTATTCATAATATTTTTATCACTCACTTAAACATATTTCCAAAATTTATTTTTATATATCATTTATTTAGAATTGTGTTTTAAAATTTCCAAATATAGAGATTCTAGGGAAGATGGTGACGTAGGAGGATGCTGGGCTCACCGCGTGTCCTGCTGATCACTTATATTCCACCTACACCTGCCTAAATAACCCAGAAAACCGCGAGAAGACTAGCAGAACGGAGTCTCCAGAGCCAAGCGCAGATGAGAGGCCCACGGAAGAGGGTAGGAAGGGCGGAGAGGCGATGCGCGCTCCACGGACTGGCACAAGGGAGCTGGGGTGGAGGGGCAGCCACCAGCCAAGCAGAGGCCCTGAGTCTGGCTGGCAAAAGCGGAGGGGCCAGACGGAGTGTGTTCCGACAGCAAGCGGGACTTGACATCTGCAAGGTTATAAGCTAACAGCTCTGCTCAGAAAATGGGAGGGCTAGAGGACAATGGGAGGGCGAGTTGTTGAGCCACAGACGACAGAGCTCAGCTTGGCGGGGAACAAAGGCACTCGCCAAGGCCATGTCCCTCGCCCATCCTCCTGCCAAAAGTGCAAAGTGAACCAGTTCCTGCCAGGGAAGTTGCTTGCATTGCACAAACACCCAACTCTGTGCTTCTGCGGAGCCACCCCTCTGGCAGCGGGTCCGACTCCCTCCTGCTGCCACAGGGCCCCTCCTGAAGTGGATCACCTAAGGAGAAGCAAGCTAAGCCTGCCCCTCCTGCCCCAGTGCACCTTGCCAATCCACCCCAGCTAATACGCCAGATCCCCAGCACCACAAGCCTGGCAGTGTACAAGTAGCCCAGACGGGCCACGCCACCCCACAGTGAATCCCGCACCTAGGAGAGGGGAAGAGAAGGTACACACCAGTCTGACTGTGGCCCCAGCGGTGGGCTGGGGGCAGACATCAGGTCTGACTGCAGCCCCGCCCACCAATGCAAGTTATTCAAGACAGCACAGGGGAAGTGCCCCACAGTCCTGCACCACTCCAGGGACTATCCAAAATGATGAAACGGAAGAATTCCCCTCAAAAAAAGGCCAAAAAATAACAACAGCTAACGAATTGATCAAAAAGTATTTATACAATATAACAGAAAGTGAATTTAGAATAATAGTCATAAAATTAATCACTGGGCTTGAAAACAGTATAAAGGACAGCAGAGAATCTCTTGCTACAGAGATCAAGGGACGGAAGAACAGCCAGGAAGAGCTAAAAAATGCTATCAATGAGTTGCAAAATAAAATGGAGACAACTACAGCTCGGATTGAAGAGGCAGAGGAGAGAATAAGTGAACTAGAAGATAAAATTATGGAAAAAGAAGAAGCTGAGAAAAAGAGAGGTAAAAAAATCCAGGAGTATGAGGGGAAAATTAGAAAACTAAGTGATGCACTAAAGAGAAATAATATGCATAATTGGTATTCCAGAGGAGGAAGGGAGAGGGAAAGGTGCTGAAGGTATACTTGAAGAAATAATAGCTGAGAACTTCCCAGATCTGGGGAAGGAAAAAGGCATTGAAATCCAAGAGGCACAGAGAACTCCCTTCAGATGTAACTTGAATCAATCTTCTGCATGACATATCATAGTGAAACTGGCAAAATACAAGGATAAAGAGAAATTCTGAAAGCAGCTAGAGATAAATGTGCTCTAACATATAAAAGGAGACCTATAAGACTTGTGACTGATCTCTCTACTGAAACTTGGCAGGCCAGAAAGGAATGGCAAGAGATCTTCAATGTGATGAACAGAAAAAAAATATATATATATATGCAGCTGAGAATCCTTTATCCAGCAAGTCTGTCATTTAGAATAGAAGGAGAGATAAAGGTCTTCCCAAAAAAACAAAAACTGAAGGAATTTGTCACCACTAAACCAGCCTTACAAGATCCTAAGGGGGATCCTGTGAGACAAAGTACCAGAGACATCCCTACAAGCATGAAACCTATGGATATCACAATGACTCTAAACCCATATCTTTCTAAATAACACTGAATGTAAATGGACTAACGCGCCAACCAAAAGACATAGGGTATCAGAATGGATAAAAAAACAAGACCCATCTATTTGCTGTCTACAAGAGACTCATTTTAGACATGAGGACACCTTCAGATTGAGAGTGAGGGGATGGAGAACTATTTATCATGCTACTGGAATTCAAAAGAAAGCTGGAGTAGCCATACTTATATCAGACAAACTAGACTTTAAATTAAAGGCTGTAACAAGAGATGAAGAAGGGCATTATATAATAATTACAGGGTCTATCCATCAGGAAGAGCTAACAATTATAAATGTCTATGCACTGATTACGGGAGCCCCCAAATATATAAAACAATTACTCACAAACATAAGCAACCTTATTGATAAGAATGTGGAAATTGCAGGGGACTTTAACACTCCACTTACAGAAATGGATAGATCATCTAGACCACGGTCAATAAAGAAACAAGGGCCCTGAATGATACATTGGATCAGATGGACTTGACAGATATATTTAGAACTCTGCATCCCAAAGCAACAGAATATACTTTCTTCTAGAGTGCACATGGAACATTCTCCAAGGAGATACTGGGTGACAAAACAGCCCTTCATAAGTATACAAGAATTGAAATCATACCATGCATACTTTCAGACCACAATGCTATGAAGCTTGAAATCAACAACAGGAAAAGTCTGGAAAACCTCCAAAAGCATGGAGGTTAAAGAACACCCTACTAAAGAATAAATGGGTCAGCCAGGCAATTAGAGAAGAAATTTAAAAATATATGGAAACAAATGAAAATGAAAATACAACAATCCAAATGCTTTGGGACGCAGCGAAGGCAGTCCTGAGAGGAAAATACATTGCAATCCAGGCCTATCTCCAGAAACAAGAAAAATCCCAAATACAAAATCTAACAGCACACCTAAGCAAATAGAAGCAGAACAGCAAAGGCAGCCTAAATCCAGAAGAAGAAGAGAAATAATAAAGATCAGAGCAGAAATAAACAATATAGAATCTAAAAAAACTGTAGAGCAGATCAATGAAACCAAGAGCTGGTTTTTTGAAAAAATAAACAAAATTGATAAACCTCTAGCCAGGCTTCTCAGAAAGAAAAGGGAAATTTCCCAAATAGATAAAATCATGAATGAAAATGGAATTATTACAACCAATCCCTCAGAAATACAAGTAATTATCAGGGAATACTATGAAAAATTATATGCCAACAAACTGGACAACCTGGAAGATTTGGACAAATTCCTAAACACCCACACTCTTCCAAAACTCAATCAGCAGGAAATAGAAAGCTTGAACAGACCCATAACCAGCAAAGAAATTTAATCAGTCATCAAAAATCTCCCAACAAATAAAAGTCCAGGACCAGATGGCTTCCCAAGGGAGTTCTACCAGACATTTAACGCAGAGATATTACCTATCCTTCTCAAGCTATTCTAAAAAATAGAAAAGGAAGGAAAACTTCCAGACTCATTCTATGAAGCCAGTATTACTTTGATTCCTAAACCAGACAGAGACCCAGTAAAAAAAGAGAACTACAGGCCAATATCCCTGATGAATATGGATGCAAAAATTCTCAATAAGGTACTAACAAATCGAATTCAACAGCATATAAAAAGAATTATTCACCATGATCAAGTTGGATTGTTTCCTGGGATGCAGGGCTGGTTCAACATTCGCAAATCAATCAATGTGATACATCACGTTAATAAAAGAAAAGATAAGAACCATATGATCCTTTCAATCGAAGCAGAAAAGGCATTTAACAAAATCCAGCACCCTTTCTTAATAAAAACCCTTCAGAAAGTTGGGATAAAAGGAACATACTTAAACATCATAAAACCCATTGATGAAAAGCCCACAGCTAACGTCATCCTCAATGGGAAAAACTGAGAGCTTTTTCCCTGAGATCAGGAACACGACAGGGATGCCCACTCCCACCGCTGTTGTTTAACATAGTGTTGGAAGTTCTAGCATCAGCAATCAGACAACAAAAGGAAATCAAAGGCATCAAAATTGGCAAAGATGAAGTCAAGCTTTCGCTTTTTGCAGATGACATGATACTATACATGGAAAATCC
>NW_024412395.1:6732232-6783607 GCF_014898765.1 Herpailurus yagouaroundi | reverse complement strand
CCAGTGAAGAAATGGGCAGAAAACATGAATAGACACTTCTCTAAAGAAGACATCCGGATGGCCAACAGGCACATGAAAAGATGCTCAATGTCGCTCCTCATCAGGGAAATACAAATCAAAACCACACTCAGATATCACCTCACGCCAGTCAGAGTGGCCAAAATGAACACATCAGGAGACTATGGATACTGGAGAGGATGTGGAGTAACGGGAACCCTCTTGCACTGTTGGTGGGAATGCAAATTGGTGCAGCCACTCTGGAAAACAGTGTGGAGGTTCCTCAAAAAATTAAAAATAGACCTACCCTATTACCCAGTAATAGCACTGCTAGGAATTGACCCAAGAGATACAGGAGTGCTGATGCATAGGGGCACTTGTACCCCAATGTTTATAGCAGCACTCTCAACAATAGCCAAATTATGGAAAGAGCCTAAATGTCCATCAACTGATGAATGGATAAAGAAATTGTGGTTTATATACACAATGGAGTACTATGTGGCAATGAGAAAGAATAAAATATGGCCCTTTGTAGCAACGTGGATGTAACTGGAGAGTGTGATGCTAAGTGAAATAAGCCATACAGAGGAAGACAGATACCATATGGTTTCACTCTTATGTGGATCCTGAGAAACTTAACAGAAACCCATGGGGGAGGGGAAGGAAAAAAAAAAAGAGTTTAGAGTGGGAGAGAGCCAAAGCATAAGAGACTGTTAAAAACTGAGAACAAACTGAGGGTTGATGGGGGGTGGGAGGGAGGGGAGGGTGGGTGATGGGTATCGAGGAGGGCACCTTTTGGGATGAGCACTGGGTGTTGTATGGAAACCAATTTGAAAATAAATTTCATATATTGGAAAAATAAATAAATAAATAAATAAATAAATAAATAAACAAAATTTCCAAATATATGAATCTTCCTGGTTATTTTTTAGTTTTTGAAATTTTTTTGTTAGTTTCATTGTGATCAGAGAATATGCTCTGTATGATTTCAATTAGTTGAAATTTACTGAGACTTGCCTTATGACAAATGCAATAGTTAATTTTTGTAAATGTTTATGCTTGAAAGTAATGTGTTTTCTTCACATTTTCGAGAAGCAAGAGCAAATGGGAAGGTAGCACCCCCTGTACCTCTTCTGGGCAACAAGTATTTTAGGTACAGAAGCAACAGATAACAAATATGCATAATTCTCTTTGCTCACCAGATTCAAGGGTCAGTTCATAGGGATCTACTGAGGCCAGATGTCAGACTACATAAAGGAGATTGATATTATATCTATATCTATTATTATATTCAATTGTGTAGGGGTTTGGGGCTGCATTACTGATAAATAATCAAGAGATGAAGTTCCAGTTGGTAGACCTTCAATACAAGGCAGCTAACCTTGGCTCCGTGTTCCGTGCTACCACCTAAGCATCCATGGTTACATCATCCCTCACGTAATCAAGAAGCTGGAGTGCAAGCCTTGCTTTTATAACTCTTTGATGTCTTGAACCAATGGCTTGACCGCTGACCTTAGAACTCTGCCAAGATCAATTGCTTTACAAGTTCAACTGTAATTTATTTTCATGGAACTCTGCAGAAGATCAATTGTATCTATGGACAGCCCACCTAAAGGACTCAGTTTTGAGTAAATTGACCCACGTGGATCCACATACAGTAGGTCAACTCTAATTTTGCCTTCCATATTGATGTTTTTATTACAGGTGATGATTTTCTGCTCAGTCTGTGTGTTGCTAAAAGGAGTTAAATGAACTCCACTATGGTAATAAATTTGTCTGTTTCCCCTTGCAGTTTTGTTCAGTATTGGATTAAAATTTTATGACTCTATGATTAAGTATGAATTAAAATTTAAATATTTTTTATTAAGTCAATGTTTATTAAAAAGTGAAAATTTTTATGTCTAGTGTTACTTTTTCATGTTAAAGTCTATTTTATTTGTGTTACTAAAGCTATTTAGGTTTCTCCTGATTAATAGATGCACAATTTATCTTTTCTCAACTCTTTTTGTTCAAACTTTCAGCCTTTTTTAGATATATCTCTTTTAAATAGCACATAGGTGGCATCTCAAAAATCTAATTTTTGCTATTTATTGCATAATTCACATTTACAGTTGACCCTAGAATTGCATGAGTACATTCATGCAGAATTTTTAGTACAATACTGTAAGTGTATTTTCTCTTCCCTATAATTTTCTTAACAACATTTTCTGTAACTTACTTTATTGTAAGAATACATAATATAATACGTAAATATACAAAATATGTGTTAATTGATTATTTATGTTATCAGTAAGGCTTCCAATCAATAGTAGGCTATTAGAAGTTAAGTTTTGGAGGAGTCAAAAATTATTCACAGATTTCTGACTGTGTATGGTGTTGTCCTTAACATTATTCAAGGTCATTATTCAAGGTCAACTACACTGTCATTATTGATTAATATAAACAGTAAGTATAACATTTTATAACATTTGTTCTATACATTTCAAATTTTCCATGTTTCTTGTCTTCTTTGTTGAATTCTTTCTTGCATTAAATGTTTTACCACTCTTTTTCCCCTTTACAAATTTGGAGATTATATGCTGTATATTTTCAGAGGTTGTCTTAGAATATTCAACACACATATTTAAATTACCTGTGTCTAGTTTAAACAATGCTTTTTAAACATCCTCCACACAGATTAAGGATCTTAAATGATTATATTTGCCTCACTTCCAAATTCTGTTATTATGCCCATATCTTCATTATTCTATTTAATTCTTTAAAACACTCCACGTGGCATTATTTTTACTGTTTAATCCACTCAATATTTATTAAGATTTAATCATAAGTTTAGTTTTTTTCCAAATCGTTATTTATTTTTACCTCATTCATTGTGCACTTGGGATCGCATTCCTTCTGTCTCAAGCATCTTATTGATGCTTATTAACGATCTGATGTTCTCAAACCCTTTAGTTTTCTTGGTTGAAAAATGTCTTTCATTTGTCAGTTATCATAAAGACAGTTTTCCGTGCATATAAAATCCTATGTTGGCAGTTCTTTGTAAGTAAATATATTTTTCTATTACTTGCTAGATCCCATCAGTGCTGGTATTCTATCATAAGGTTAAAGTGTTTGTGGGG
This sequence comes from Herpailurus yagouaroundi, assembly GCF_014898765.1. NCBI lineage: Eukaryota > Metazoa > Chordata > Mammalia > Carnivora > Felidae > Herpailurus > Herpailurus yagouaroundi. The sequence goes on along the minus strand of NW_024412395.1, from coordinate 6,780,491 downwards.
TTTTTTTTGTTTGTTTGTTTGTTTTTTGTTTCTTGTTTGTTTTTGTTTTAATCTGTAGCTCTAGTTTCAATTTTCTGTCTTTACTGTTGTTTTTGTTTGTTTGTTTGCTTTTTTTTTTTTTTTTTTTTTGTCCTACCCTAGATGTGCCTCATTCTTTATATTTTTCCTGGTTGGAGTGTGTTGTGCTAATTGAAACTTTAGATTAATTTCTTGTATTACTTCTAGAAAACTTTGTCCCTTTGTATCTTCAGATATGGCCTCTATCTAGTTCCTTCTCTGCCCCAATCATTTTACACTTGCTCCTCCATGTTTCTGAATCTTTATCCTAAATTTTTATCTCTGTGATTCATCCCTCAAGATTCTTCTGACTTATCTTCAGAAATTCTCTCTTGAGGATTATCTATTCTGCTCTTCAACCTATCCACTGGGTTTTAAATGTTTTCAAAAACATCAATTGGATTTTTGTTTTCAGAGTTACCTGGTCACATTTTATAGTTTCCCCCGCCCTGGGGAAATTTTCAAGAAAGACTTCCTTTTTTTTTCATTTCTCTAAACAGTAAGCATACTTGTTTCATAACCCGTGTGTCTGCAACACTCATTCTTCTATGTGTGTGTAGGTCTGTATGTGTTAATTCGTTCTATTCTCTCTCATAGCATCTTTCCTGTGTCTGCTTAGGTTTGTTTGTTTGTTTTGGTTTCGTTTTGTCCCACGTGTCCTCATTCTCAAAAGATTATTTGTGTGGATTGGGGCCTAGGATGAAAGTTCCTTCTTCTAAAATAGTATCTATAATCTATAAACTGTCTGAGGCACTGAAACTAAATGGACAATTTGAGGATTCTTTTAACAAGCACCTAGTAGAACTACCACTTGGAATATTTTAAACTAAATCCTTGGCTTTATTTTTTTGGATTTTGGTTTTGTTTTGGATTTTTATTGTTTTTTGTTTGGTTGGCTGGTTGTTTTTTTGGGGGAGGTGGGGAGCACATGGGGCTAGATTGCTGTTATAAGATCTCAGAATCGTTGCTTCCCTCCTATCTGATTCTGGGCCATAGTATGTATGCTTTCTAATCCTTGTGATGTAGTGGAGGGAAGTTTACATGGGTTCATCTTTACCCTTATGTTACTGTCTCCTTGTGTCTTCAGCCTACTATGAATGGGTCTCCAGTTGGCTAACGTCCTTGAAGTGGCCTGAGGTGTTTAGCTTTTTAGTTGCTTTTGGTTGAGGTTTAGTGCAAATAACCTGCCCTATATTAGTTTAAGAAATTATATTAGGTGGGCGCCTAGATGGCTCAGTCAGTTAAGCATCTGACTCTGGCTCAGGTCATGGTCTCATAGCTCATGAATTTGACCCCTGCATTGAGCTCTGTGCTGACAGCTTAGAGCGTGGAGCCTGCTTCAGATTCTGTGTCTCACCCTCTTTCCCCCCCACCCCCCATTTGTGCGCTCTCTCTCTCTCTCTCAAAAATAAACATTAAAAAATTAAAAATATATTTTTTAAGGAATAATATTATAACACAGCTTATTATATCCACATATTAATTTCACAAAATAATTTAATGTTAGAACTGCTATATCCTATTTATTTTATTATTTTTTTCTTTCTCATAAGGGGCATAATAGCATACCAATTTGATTATCAGTGTGCATTTAACTGGTGGAGTGTCAATGGCCCCAAACTCCCAACTATTTGGAAAAAATAAACAGACAAATGAAAAATCCTAAATAGCTTATTTTAAGCAAACAGGAAATCAAAACCACTGCTGCAGAATTTACAAAACCTAAATTAGAACATTATATATTACAAATTATAAAAATGTCCATAATAACTACAAGCCCTCTGTAAAGAAAATAATGTTAATTTAATTTTTAAAAATCAGAGACTTCCACTTCTGGGGACATGCACCGAATGTACTTTCTCTCTTTCCCCCACTAAGTACAACAAAGACCCATGGAATTATATATAAAACAAATAGGTAGAAAGAAGCTGATTTTCTAGAGACTTGGGAGTCAGGTAACCTCATAACAGTGAGTTTTCTTGTTCATCCATCATCCTTAATATCCTACATTGGATACTGGAGACGCTGGCAACCTGGAAACCCCATGGCACAGATAACAAAAAAAGGAAGACTTCCTTCCACCTGGAGTTTGCTCTCTGCAGCCAAAAGACCAGGAAAGGGGAAGAACATTTTTAGACAATGAACACTCTAGCCCAGTCAAGTGTTACCCACATACAGTCACACATATACAAATGTGGCCTTCACCTTATACTAGCCAAGTCAAAGGGGGAACCTAGATTCCCACCCTTGCCAAGTTGTAATGAGACACCTCTCCTGCCAGTGTCTATGGAAACTAGTTGAGAAGCCCTAAATGGTAATATTGAGGTGTGTTTCCAGGTCCTTGTAGGGGTCGTTCCAAGAGAAACCTACTGGAGCCCCAGGACTTTCACCACCACTCAGAAGTGAGACCAACCACTCTGTATTGTCAGGAGAGACCATGTGGGGATGCTGAATGTCCATCCCCACACATAACACATAACTAGTGATATCACCTTCATCCACCTCACTAAGGTGGTGTGAGAGGAGGCCAAAGAAAAGGAATGATTTACACCACCTTTCAGTGGTAACAAGGTCACATCTCAACGATGTCAGGGAAAATCATTTGGTGGGTGGTAACAAGGAGTCCGTGACCTTTTGAGCCAAGAGGGAGGCACAGTGAGATGTCTGAACCCCTGCTTTCATTCAGAAGTGGTGAGGAGCCCACCTCCTGATGTCAATGGAAGCTAATTATAAAATCTGGAAATTCACCACTTGCCTGAAAACAAGGTGGAATCTCCCCTAAACGTACTTGAACACTGACAGAGGACTCCTCCTAAAACATAATATATTAATAAATTCCATCTTAAACAACAATGCCCCTAATGCCCAGGTTTCAGTAAAATATCACGTATTATGCCAAGAACCAGGAAGATCTTAAAGGAGAAAAGATAATGTTAAGATGCTGTCACTGAGATGACACAGACACTTGGATTATCTGACAGGATTTTAAAGCAGTCACCATCATGGGATGCCTGGGTGGTTCAGTCAGTTGAGCATCTCTTGATTTCAGCTCAGGTCATGATCTCATGGTTCATGCGTTTAAGCCCCGCTTTGGGCTCTGTGCTGAGTGTGGAGCCTGCTTGAGATTCTCCCTTTTCTCTCTCTCTCTTTCTCTCTCTCTCTCTCTCTCTCTTTCTCTCTCTGCCACTCCCCTACTTGTGCTTTTTCTCTGTCTCTCTCAAAATAAGTAAATAAACTTAAATAAAAAGAACGCAGCCACCATCTAATGTTGTAATGAGATGTTCCAGACATACTTGAAACAAATGAAAATGTTTAAGTGTCAGCAAATAAATAGTAAGGTTAGAAAATACATAGAAGTTAGGGGCGCCTGGGTGGCACAGTCGGTTAAGCGTCCGACTTCAGCCAGGTCACGATCTCGCGGTCTGTGAGTTCGAGCCCCGCGTCAGGCTCTGGGCTGATGGCTCAGAGCCTGGAGCCTGTTTCCGATTCTGTGTCTCCCTCTCTCTCTGCCCCTCCCCCGTTCATGCTCTGTCTCTCTCTGTCCCAAAAATAAATAAACGTTGAAAAAAAAATTTAAAAAAAAAGAATATACATAGAAGTTAGATCAACATAGATAGATAGATATAGATATAGATACAGATGATATAGATATAGATATAGACATAGACATAAAAGTAGACATTTTAGGATTAAAAATTGAAATAACCAGAATAAAATAGCTACATAGCCTCAACAGCAAATTGTAGAGGACAGAGGAAAGAATCAGTGAACCAGAAGATAGAACAATGGCAATTACGCATTCTGAAATACAAGGTGGAAAGAGTCTGGAACAAATTAACAAAGCCTTAGGGATCTATGAAACTACAAGAACGATGTCAGATTCCTTACCCCGTCCCATTTCCTCCCTTCTTTCCTCCCTCCTCTCCTCTTTCTCTTTCTCTCTGGGCGTCTCTCTATCTTCCTTTGTTTTTGTTGAGGGAGGAGTTCTTCAGAAGAACTATGCTAGTCCAGGCTGATGAAAGTGTACTTTCCAGCACTACAAAGTCACACAGAGCCTAAACTCATGCAAACAATCCAGGGTTTACCAGGAAAGAATGACAGCAATTGGGACGAATGTAAAGGAAGATGGGAGTGGATTGTTGATTGAAGCAAAAAAAAAAAAAAAAAAAAAGAAACTGAAAATTCAAAACACATGCTCTTTCTGAGACTTTGAAGAAAGGACAAAAATGTGGTCCCAAGGTGTGCTGAAGGCTTAAATGGCCAAGAGGCAAGCTTAGCAGGACACACAAGACACGTCTCTAATGTTTACACTTCTTTAACATCTTTCCAGTTGCTGTGTTATGAGACTGTACTTCAGTGAAGCCAGATACAAAAACTTGTAAAATCAATGCAAGGCATCAAGAGATGGAAAAGAGCCACTACAAAAGTGTAATTACCTAAATACGTGTCAGTGAGATCATCTTTGCTGCAGCAGTATTGTTCAAGGAGAGGGAAAGAGCCTTAAGAGAGTTCCACAAAACCTGTGAGAAAGGGAAAATTGAGGCTATCATGCATTTTGTTATAATCAACTAACCTCATCTAAATATAAATAAATAAATAAACAAACAAGTAAGTAAAAAATAAGAATATTTGTCATACCATATATCAAAACACAATTCTTTTTTTTGGAACATAAAAATGAAAATCATTCATTTTACATTTATTTGTTGAGTGCCTACTATGACTATAATGTGTCATTATTCTAAGCACCAGGGTAACAAACAGAACATAGACATCAGCGCCATTCTCATGAGCTTTACGTTATAGTGGGAGAAAGATAAGAGTAAATAAAATTAATAAAAAATCAATAAAGCAACAACAAACAAATGGAAAGTCCACTTGCGAAGAACAATAATATGTTTGCAAATTATTCTAAAAATTAGCCTTCCAAGAAAAGATTAATATATTTACTTATTTACATTTTTACCAACTAACTTCTGGGAAGGTGGCAGTGTATTTGTTCATCCCTGAATCCCTCTCCCTCCCCAAATCTGTATATTATGAAATAATGTAACAAAGGGAGGCATCCAAACCACCCTCAAGTGAAATCCCTCTAGCTCCCCCTGAACGTTCCAGACGAGAAAGCAGGGACCAAATTTCATTATCCTTAGTCCTTAAGGAGATCCAAGCAAACAGATATTCCTAAGTAAAATTGACTTTTTTTTTTACTTGCAAGTGCCAATCAGTGAAAAATATAATGACCAGTAGTACATTTGGGTGCCACTACCTTGATTTTTGCTAAGGCATCACAGCGTTACCCATCATTGCTTTTGTATCATGATTGCAAAAGTAAACACAGTTCTTCCATGAGGTTAAAGAAAAATGAAGAAATTTGGGGGCACTTAGGTGGCTTAGTCAGTTAAGCATCTGACTCTCGGTTTCCGCTCGGGTCATGATCTCACGGTACACCAGTCTAAGCCACACATCGTGCTGTCAGTGTGGAGCCTGTTTGGGATTCTTTGTCTCCATCTCTATGGCCCTCCCCCAGTGTACTCTCTTTCTCTCTCAAAATAAATAAATATACTTTAAAATGTAAGAAATTTAAAGACATTACTCAACACTGTGAATATTTCAGTTTCATTTGTGCTTGGTGCCAAACATTCATATAAAACAAGATCTTCCTGGCTGCTTAGTTCGTGCCCTTACCAGATAAATACAAACAAATGGGCAATTCCAGCCATATCTGTAGATTCACTGATTTGTAAGAGAAAAGTACAGTTCTGAAGATATTATCAAAACTCCATTCTAAAAGAAGGTAGTTCAACGTTTCCTCACAAAATCTGGCAACTATGTAACCAAAGCACTTTTTTTCCAAAATTAACATAGATACACTTTTCTGACGAAGAGCTTTTACATTTATATTTCTACATGAATCAGTTTCAGAAGTGGAACAGTAGTGGTTTACTTGCCATCATGAAAGATGAAGACATTAACATGTTACCATTCCTTCCACCCTGTCCACCACCCACACCTCTTAGTGTCATGGGTATCCAATAGGGTTTTTCTCCAAAGGAAGAATTTTTACATTATTTTTATGTCATATAGCTATCATTTGAAGAATTATAGTGCTTTCATACTATGTATTATAATGTATCATAGTTGATATAAACTTTATTTCATTTTTAAATGGACAACATGTTCTCTATAAGTTATTTCACATGCAAATTCATGTTTCCTATGAGTAGATTCCTTGGTCAAGCTTGAAGTGCTTGTTTATTTGTTTTCCTCCATTAAATATCAGTGGTAATAAAGCTATTGAATCTTTTCATATCTGAGAATGTCTTGCTTGGGATTCACACATGTGCAACAACTTAACTGCATGTGGAAATAAACCTTAACAGATATCTCTTCAAAGCTATAGATTATATTATACTTTATTCTGGAACTTGAATATGGTGTAATTGAGTAGAAGTCTGAGAACAGCCTATTTTTCCCCCTTTGGACTTTAGTCCAATCTCAATGTTTGTAGGATTTTTTTCATTATGCTTAAAATTAAATACTCAAAAATATAACCTCATACATGTTACTTCTACTTATACTAGAGAATTACTAGACAATGTTAATCAACAAATTCCTTTAGCACAAAAATTTTTCTCCTACTTTATTTCGGGAAATTGCTTTGTTCATTATTATGTTTTCTGTTTGAGAAATCAAACCTTATAAATTTTACTTGCTATTGTCTGTTTTCCTTGCAATACTTTTCTTGAAATCACTAGTTCTGATATATTAAATTCTGTGATCATAATACCTGTATATGTGAATTGGTCTATTTGCTCGCATAGATGCATTTTTAGTCCACATTCTGTTTGTTTGTTTGTTTGTTTGTTTGTTTGTTTTGTGAGGGGGGTGCAGGGCTGAGAGAGAGGGACAGAGAGAATCCTAAGCAGGCTTTGCTGTCAGCACAGAGCCCAACAGTAGACTGGATCCTACGAACCATGAGATGTGACCTGAACTGAATCAAAAATTGGATGCTTAACCAACTAAGCCACTCAGGTGCCCCTTAGTCTACATTCTTAACATCATAACTTTTATCTACAGTTCCATAGTGTTAACACTTCTGTCATTTTCCTTTAGAAAACAAAATAATTTTGCCTAAAGTTCTATTCTTTCCTAGAGCTGAGTTGTCCCAAACTCTGCATGTTCTCTGAAAATACCAATTTTTCCAGTTTTCTTTTTTTTTTGAAGTGATTTTTACAGCTCCTGTGGTTTGTCTGTATTGTTTGTTCATCTCTGAATAAAAACATCTCTAACCGGTCTTCCTTTTTCTCTGAGAAGATTCTTCCTGGCAACTTTGTTTACCATTGTATCACTTCAGTCACCCCTGTGTGAATAAAGGTAATGGGCAAGTTGCCACAGATTTCTAAACTCTGTAGGGCAACTATATCTCTAACTAGCCGGAAGTCCAGCATTTTCGTGGCTTAACATAACAGACATTTGTTTCCTGCCTACAAAACAATCCTGTGTTGGTGTTCCTGGTCTGAGATAATTAGGGGATCTAGACCTCTTCCGTCTGATCGCTGTAGGATTCACTAGGGTCCTCCTTTTTTGTTTTCACCTGGCTAGTAGAAGGGTAAGAACAAGAGTATATGGAGAAAACGTTATCTGCTATTTAAACTGCCCTGGGGGAGAGTAACACTTTGTACTTGTTAGCCTTTAATTGACTCAATGATGGCCCATAGCCATACCTACAAATGGAGGAGAGGGGTTCCTGGGCAGCTTCTGTATATTTCTGTATACCAACGTAATGGGAGGGAGGAGGACACATGTTGATGGACGTCTTCCACCTCTGCCTAGTCTGTCTCTCTGACCATTATCAGTGAACATCCTTCTCAGAGCTAGTACACATTCATGCCTCTCCAAAAGACAAGCCAAAGCCCCATCCAGTAGCAATACCCAGCTCAGAGTTCAGACTCCCTGCCTTCATTTCTGGTTGTGATTTCACACATCATCTTGTCCCTCACCACCGAGCAGGAAAGAGTCCCATTCGGTAAACGGAAGCATAAGAAACCTCGGCTATATGCGTCCACAGTGAGCTAAGTACCTGCTAGGCAGGTGTTAGGAAAACCCCTGCCCTGCCAATGGGGAAAGGTTCTTGTTTGGATGCTGCTTCTGCTCCCTGGGAATAATGACCTTGTCCACGTTTCTCCACATGCCCTTGGCACGGCCTTCGGGGTTAAAACTCTTTGCCTCTCCTCTAGTGCTTTCCAAGGTGCCACTGGGGAGCGTGCATTCCTTGGAGGACATATAGCTCCTTCCTTATGCCATCTCCAAACACACCCTTCTACCTTCTGCTTCGTGGTACTGGTGCTGGCACTAGTCAAGCCACACTTCTGCTTTGCCAGCTGGCTCCCGCATAGCTTCTGCCAATAGGGGCACTGAAGGAAAGCTGCTAGGCAGAAGTAGAGAGAAGAAATGTGTGCTTTCCTATCTGCACCCCAGAGATGTTTCTTCACCACAGCTGCAGGAGCGACTGGTCCTTCCAGATGAATCCCAGAGTTTGGCGTTCGTCCAACACTTGCAGGGATAGCCAGCTTGCACCTCCCTCAGAGGCACAAATATCAGCCCAGCAGTTCTCAGCCTCACAGTGATGGAGACTGTGAGGCTCCTCGAGACATCTAAGATTTAATACCTTCAAACTCTTTGCTTTGTTCCTCCAGCTCTCGGGATAATAGGTGCCTCCTGAAGTGACTGCCTCTAAAAATATCTTAGTCTTATCTCTTTTTAGCCTTTATAGTTATCTAGTTACCAAATTTATATCTGATCAGCAGTTCTTTATCTTATATTATCTCTGTTAAAATAGCTGTCATGATTTCCAACGCCTGACCATACCATAGATGATGCCGACATTGCCACCAGCAGGGGTACTGAGAAGTGGAAACTCAAGATGAGGTTTGGTCATATCCGTTGGGCTGTATCTTTGGGTTTGAACACAACATTGGCTACTTGCCAATGGGTAATGGAAGTCTCTCTAATCCATGGAATATCATGGCCCCATGATTAACCCAAATTTCACTCATGGTTATTGTGATAAATTAGAACTAAAGAAATTGTTGGGTGACCAATGAACTGCCACTATTCATTTGTAGTAATTATCATGACTACAAGACTTTGGTATGGGACAGATTTTCATGATTATTCTAGAGCATCTATAGAGAGATTACAAACTAAAGCAATTAGACTCTCAAGTCACAGAGAATGAGAATACTTCTAATGAAACCTTAAATTCTCTCTTTTTTCTTATAGCCACAGAGATAGTATTTCTGAAAATAAAACCAAAATTGGATTGTGTGGGTTATAGAATTATAACACAATCTGAATTCACAGACTCACCAGTCTTTCCTGTAGAAGTTAGAACTTACAACAGGGACTTCTGGGGGCACCTGAGTAGCTCAGTCAGTTGAGCATCCAACTCTTGATTTTGGCTCAGGTCATGATCCCAGGGTTGTTGGATCAAGCCCTGCATCAGGCTCCACACTGAGCATGAAGCCTGCTTAATTAAGACTCTCTCCTTCTCACTCTCTAATAAAATAATAATTAAAAAGAGAACGGGGACTTCTGGTTGGAGTCATATGAAGCTAAGAATATTGGAGCCACACCTCACTGTGGGTTTCATTGACATAGAAGGACCTTTCCCTACCCAGTGTGAGAAAACTAATCTTTTTCTTTAAAATCTTATATTAAGTTTATCTAGGGAAGATGCTTTATATAAAGATATCAATTATCCCCAAGAGCCCACCCCAACCAATCTTTGCTGCCATTGGACCCACAACTATGGTAATATATTAGCATGTTCCACATGTCAATTACAAAGTCTGATTCAGTAGGAAGTAACTTACACATTCAGTTTTGCAAAGTTTTGCATCATTAATTTAATTAAGCAGAACCCTAAGGTATGTGTATATTGTCATTCAAAAGCTGTTAGACCAGGGAATACAGAATACAACACCAAATCAGATGTTCTGTTTTGTTGTTTGTGTTTTGGTTTTAGTTTTGGGTTTGGTTTTTTATAGGGGTACACTTGTTAGAGATTTTAGGAATGTCTCCTATATTTCATTTGGTTAATTGACTGCACTTGGCTTAGCAATGACTGATATATAATGAGGTTGAGATGTCAGAACTTCCTTCTCAAACATAGAAGATCCCTAACAGCTGCATGAGATAGAAATGTCAGAGAGGATTTATCATATGCATTCTTTTACCTCATCCTCTAAGACACCCCAGAGACCAGTATCCTCAGTAAGGCATTGAAAAATCTAGTGAGGGAAAGCTCTATGGTGCTGTCCTGTCTTGGCCAGGAATGATGATGGCAAAGACCACCATTAAACTTCCTGATTTCAGTGGGAATTATAAAATCCCAGAGTAGCAGAGGCCAAATGATAGTGTTTGATTATTAAAGATGAGGCAGGTGCATTTATCCTAATGTTCAGCAGGTACCAAATGGTTATCAGAATGTTTAATTGTAGGATCTTGATCAGTAGCTCATTCATGGTAATGTTCCTAGGAATGAAATAAATGGGTGTTTCCTTGTGTAACAGGAAAAAATCCTGTTTGGTGGCCAGAAACATGAACCGATCACCACAATGGAGAGTTGCACCTTCTCACCCTATTTTCAAATCTAAGCCAGTTTGCTTTTTTTTTTTTTTAATTTTTTTAACATTTATTTATTTTTTGAGAGAGAGAGAGAGAGAGAGAGACAGGGCATGAGTGGAGGGGTAGATAGAGGGGGAGACACAGAATCTAAAGCAGGCTCCAGGCTCTGAGCTGTCAGCACAGGGACCGATGTGGGGGGTCAAACTCACAAGCTGTGAGATCACGACCTGAGCCGAAGTTGGATGCTTAACTGACTGAGCCACCCAGGTGCCCCCAGTTTGCAGTCTTCTTGATTGAAGGAGAGGCTCATTTCCCTTGAGTAAACACTGCAGTTCTGTCACTGTAAATCATCCTCCAAAACTTCTTCTGAGAAATTGATGACCAGTTACTTGAAAAACTGTGTCTTGGGGAGAAGAGATATGTAGATTTTTCAGAGATTACTAGATACTAGCCCTGTGACACTAATTCCTGCACAGGGCACTGAGTCCTGGCCACTGTGGTCCATGGTTTAAAATGGGGCATGTGGGGGGCGCCTGGGTGGCTCAGTCGGTTAAGCGTCCGACTTCAGCTCAGGTCACCATCTCGCAGTCCGTGAGCTCGAGCCCCGCGTCAGGCTCTGGGCTGATGGCTTGGAGCCTGGAGCCTGCTTCCGATTCTGTGTCTCCCTCTCTCTCTGCCCCTCCCCCATTCATGCTCTGTCTCTCTCTGTCCCCAAAATAAATAAACATTAAAAAAAAATTTTAAATGGGGCATGTGGTGGAGTTTTGACCCAAATTCATAAGAGTGACCCATATACTTAGTACACCTGCATATCCCTCCTGTGTCTGTGTTTATTTCCTCACTTACTGAATGTATACTTGGAATGGCCATTCTTAAATGATGGCAGGATGCTCCCATTAAATCACAGGATTTTGGGATTGAGCCTCTCTTTGATAGTCTCTTTCCTTCAGGAACAATGTAGGCTTCTGATCTATTTGCATTCTATTCTGTTCAAAATCCCAGGAACCACATTAATAGTTACCACTTAGACTAAGACAAAGTTCTCAAACCCTTTTTTTTTTTCTTCCTTGCCTTATTTATGGAACTTAAATCATTTAATAGGTGTTACCATAGGATCATCTAAAAGAAATAGGCTGTAATGAGGAGGCAATACCCTTAATCTAATCTGGTCCTCCAAGTTATAGTAGGAATATATTCTACCAAATATTTTGCCTGTTTATTATTATAGGCCTCTAACTTTTACATGTTTTTTTTTTTCTCTCTCTGCCTTAGGAGAGGATATGAGAAGAAGGGACTTTGAAGCATACACTTCCCATTACCTAGGGCTCCTGGCTATGCTGTCACTGCCTGAATGAAGAGCTAGAAAGAGACTGTAGTGTCTAAAAGCCAAAGAAAGCTGTGGCCTGCAGGAGCCTAGACCTGTAAGGGGTGGTCCAGGGGAGACTGCATGCTCTGTGGTAGCCTAGTGCGTGGGCTAGTCTAGAACCATGAGGAGACAACCCTTTCTTCCCCCATGATTCCCCCTGTCCTTTCTATTACAAGGCTTGAAATTGTGCCACTCATAAAAAGAAATATTTGCAGGACCCAGCTTTTTTTTTAATGACAAAGCGGGAAAAAGCATGAATTTATAGTTGAGTGGTGATAGGTTGATAAGGGGCACAGCTGGTAATAACACAGCGCCTCTGTTCAGGAGACACCTGCATCAGTGGGTCACATGGTAACATTCAGACAGGAAGGGGCCAGGCAAATGGACTTCGTGAAGGAGCCTCCCTTTCTCATGCTATGTCCAGGGACTGAGAGACGGCATTTTTGTGGCAACCGCCATTTCTGGTACAGTTCAAATTGTCCATGCGTTCAGTGGCTCATGGGGAATCGAGAGAATATGAGGCTTAGAAGTTTTTAATTTACATTCATTCTTTGCAGTACAAGATAAATCAACTGTAGGTCAGCTTGCTGGCGTTAAGGAGTTTCAGAATCCCACTGGTATTCATTCCCTGCTTTGGTGTGAGCCTGTCTCATTAGTGCAAAGTTGAGAGAGGAAAAACTCAGAGTCTCTGTCTTTTACGATTTGAAGATGGCATATATTATCTTCCATGCAGTTGTCTTTGTTGCTTTTAGTCTACAGTTGTGAAAGTAGCTTCAACTAGTTTATCTTCTGGATCTATGAGAGTTCCCCACTGATGCTAGAGTCCCCCGTGTACCATCCTGGACACCAGTCTTTGAACTTCCAAACTGGGGATATCAGTTATTTTCCTTAAATCTCTACACTTACTTCCTGCATATCATACTCCCTCCTAAGAAGAGGAGTTATATTTCCACTAAAGCTTAGGTCTAGTCTTCCTTATGTTTGGTCATATATCCAGATCCTTGGGCATTTCCTGTTGTAAAAGTCAGTTTAATTATGGCATTGTGACTAGGAATGATTTACTAACTTTCAATTAAGAAAATTTAATGAAAAGCTAAATGCAGGAGAGACATGTATTAAATGCTGTTAAATCTGTATAAAGAAAAAAGTAATCCTCGATGATCTTATAATTTCCAAGGATCTATCATTAATTTTAGGGACATGTCTCTTAGTTCCTTTACTTGTGCAAGTTTAATATATTTTAATTTATGGTAAAATAAAGTTTATCCTTTTAAAAGTAGGATATAATATTAAATCCTTGTGAATGTCGTTTGTAATGTTTGCACAGAATTTACTAATATCAGTGTGCTGTGTTTGAAGTAGTCACTCTACTACATTTGGAATTGGTATTGGATCTGATTTTTCTCTATTATGCCTAGGTTTACAAATAAGCAAAATCAAACACAAAATGGTTTCCCTAAATTTAAATTTTGTAAAAAGAGATTTAAAAAGGTCAAATTTATGGGATGCCTGGGTGGCTCATCAGTTAAGTGTCCGACTTCAGCTCAGGTCATGATCTCCTGGTTTGTGAGTTTGAGCCCCACATTGGGCTCTGTGCTGACAGTTCAGAGACTGGAGCCTGCTTCAGACTCTGTGTCTCCCTCTCTCTGCCCCCTAGCCCCCACCATTCACACTCTTTCTCAAAAATAAATAAAACAAATAAAATAAAAACATTTAATAAAAAAGGTCAAATTTCAAAATTGAAAATTGTGAAATATTAGGTCTTGATATATATTGATAACTGTTTTCTTTCTTTTTTTAAAGTTTATTTATTTATTTTGAGAGAGAGAGCAAACACGAATATGGGAGGGGCAGACAGAGAGGGAGAGAAAGAATCACAAGCAGGTTCTGTGCTATCAGCGTGGAGCCCCACACTGGGCTCTGTCTCATGACCCTGAGTCATGATCTGAGCCAAAATCAAGAGTCAGACACTTAACTGACTGAACATCCCAGACACCCATGACATTTTTTTTCTCAAATAATTTTTCTTCTTAACAAGAATTATGATGACATCATCTTAATGAAATCATCACCAGCACCAACGCATGTTTTTAGTGTCCACATCCTTGAAGGGATATTGTCAACTTTGTAATATCCTTTCTGCCTAATATCTTTCTAAACACCTGGTGCTGGAAATTTCTATCATGTGACATTACAACTCTCTGTCTCTAAAGTCCCCAACTGTCCCCCATATGCTCGGGGGATTATCTCTTGTCTTTTCTTTAATGTTGATATTTTTATTTTCTCCCCCAGAAGTAACTACAAAAATAAAACTAGTACTTCTGACATTAGGTGTTACTTGGTTTTTTCACATGTAAAGAATCTTCTGATGTTCTTTTTATTTTATTTATTTATTCAAGTATTATTTTTAATACAATTTATCGTCAAATGCCTAACATACAGTGTGTAGTGTGCTCTTGGTTTTTGGGGTAGATTCCCGTGGTTAATCGCTTACACACAACACCCAGTGCTCATTCCAACAAGTGCCCTCCTCATGCCCATCACCCATTTTCTTCTCTCCCCCACCCCCCCCATCCACCCTCAGTTTGTTCTCTGTATTTAAGAGTCTCTTATGGTTCTTGATATTTATAGATGACAATACTTCCTGTGTGAAATCTTACATAAGAAAGAAAGGACTAGCTGTGTCCTGAAAAAAACGTAGAACACATGAAAATGACACTGAGTTTGGTGAGTACCCATTTACCAAGTACTTGGCACTAATGATCGCATTCAAGTTTTAAAGTTAACTTTGAAATAGTGTTAATTCATACTGCATATGCTCCTTTCACACAGATACCAACATTCAACGAACTCATCATGGTGTAATAGTCTTGACCTCCACAGTTGGCTCACACACATGCTATTCTCTCCCTAGCAATGCCTCTTGTAACCCTCAGTGACACTCTGCTAGGGAATGATGCCACTTCTTTCAGGAATTAACCTCTAGCGCATAATGCCCCCCCATACATAAAACAAAACAAACAAAACAAAACAAAATTCTTATAATTCTGTCCACTGGCTAGGTGGATCCTCTTAACGTTCCTGTTGGCTTACTCTGCAGCTGCTAGAGGGTCAGTCTGGAAAGATGACCTAATTCGCATATCTAAAAGTTGCTGCTGGCTGTTGGCCTGGGAGTCTTGGTTTCTTCTTCATGTGGCCTCTCATACTCAATGGATGACACTGGTTTCTGTTCCTGAAGGTCTTGGGACACAATTCCAAGAAATTGAAAACACAATTTGGAAGGTCACTTAAGGTCTGGTTTCAGAAACTGTGTAACATCACTTTTGCTAAATTGGATTGGTCAAAGTAAATCACAAAACCAGCCCACATCCCGGGAGTGGGAAACCCAGTACTCCACCTCTGGATAGGACTGGCCAAGTTGCATTGAAATGGCCATGCATACCAGATTGGGGAGAATTTGTGGCCACATTTTGCAATCTGTTTTAGACCTTACCTGACTATAATTATTTACATTTCTCCTTCATTAAAAATCCACTCATAGTACCCATAAGTTTCACCCAGTAATGGCATTAGACTCAAAATTCAGTATCCCAGGAACTGAATCTGGCTCATAGACAGATGAGGCTTCTTGGATATAGCTCCCTTTGATCCAGAAGCCTATAAACTAGAAAACTAAGTTATCTACCCCATCCCTCACCTCCACAATGATGGGATGAGACAGGATAACCATCAGACATTCACATCCCAAAAAGAATAGTGGGAGAACACAGTAATTGCCAGTTTGTAGCAATTCTGAAATTCACTCAAGCACACATATTGCCGGATCTCTCTACTCTAAGATCCAGGTATGATCCTTTCCTTGATGAAGAGCATTTTTCTTTCTTTTTTTTTTTCTTTTTTTTTTTTCTCTAGGAGTATTTTTCTAGTGCATTCTTCCACTTGGTTCTTGTCTCTCCCCTCTTGAATAATCTAAGACAGTATTTTTTAAATATGAAAAATTTTAAATTTAAAACATGAAAAGTTTAAAGTTATGACTACATTGTTCTCCCCTCCTGCTTTCTGACCATATAAATTGAGGGGAAAAGACCTCATTTTATTTTGAACTGCCTCAGTGTGACACTATTTTCAATAATACAACTCTATTTTGAAGTATGTGGGTTTCCTAGAAATCTGGCTGTGGTTTCCTCATGCCTCAATAGTCACATCTGGAATTGTCCTGGAAACAATCATTCTATTTTGGGTCATGTATGATGCTGCTGTGGGGTTACACACTATTATTTCTATTTTGTATAAACTTTCTCTTTTTCAGCTGTAAAGTTTTACCAGGCATTTCTTAAATCTTTGAGAGGGCTTAATAAAGAGTTTTCGGCTTTGTTTTCAAATTTCTGTTCTTGCCTCAGGGTTAATTCTTACTTTGGGAATCTCTTCTGGGCCGACACGAAATGAAAAACAGCTTTATTTCCAATTCAAACATATGCTGGATCTCTCGATTTTTTTCTACATTCTGCTTGAGAACTAAACATTTCCTTCATAAGTTCATTTCTGTTTCACATGCCTTATAATAGCAATCCGAAAAAACTCAAACGCCACTTTCAGTAGTGTGCCTGGAAATCTCCATAGCCGTTCCATATGCTCGTTAATTACATGTTCAATATTCCACCCTACCACAGGAGAAAATTCACCGATTGTTCTGCCACTATTGAACACCAGTGTCCCTTTCTTCAGTCTCAGAGAACAAATTCTTTACCACTCTTCCTGCCCTGGTGCCCGTCCTTGTCCCACACCCAATGGCACATTTTAGGTTTCTATTCAGGCACATTTCCTGATACCAACTACTATAATGTATATACAAACACCTCAAAACTCAGTGACTTGAAACCGTGGCCATAATTTATATCTTCACAATTTTCCATTTGGTCCTAAGCTTAGCTGGGTGCCTTATCTCTGATCCGTTTGGCTCAGTCCTGAGTTCCTCATGATTGGCCTGAGCACAAATCTCCTATTTCAGCTGGCATGACTGGCATGGTAGGATTTGGTTGTTCCTTTCCATATTCTTGGGTACTTTTATTCCCCAGGGCCTCTCTCTCCATGTGGCTTCTTATCGTCAAGGACAGTCCTTTAAATGGCATGTGAGAGCAAAAGAGAGCAAAAGCAGTAACTGCACATGCTCTTTGAGTCTCAATTTGTCTATCTGAACAATGGGATGGGGAAGCTAATAACTGTAACCTAGCTTATAGATGAAATGAAAAAGTTTGTAGAATCGTTTCTGGCATAAGGTAACTTTTAGCGGCTATAGCACGAGTAAAACTGAGAGGAAGCAAAAACAAAATTTTAGCTGATGGTTTAAATGTTTTTACAAATGTATTTTCAAGATTCTAGGGAAGCTGAGAAGTGGGCAAGCAAACAAAGATTGGGAACATCATTCTAAAATATGAGTGGGAATAGATGTGGTACCATGGAACCCAGGGAAAAAAAGAAGCTTGTGGAAATGCAGCACAGGGAAACTGAGGGGGAGCAGGGTCATGATTCAGCAGCAGAAGAGGATGAGAGATGAAGACAAGGATCAAAAGGGTCTTGTGGTCTACTTCCTATTCAAATGTATGGGGAGCTATGGGCATACCTTACGTAGAGTAATTTCATGCATAGGTTTGTATTTTAGAACAACACTCTGCCAGCAAAAAGATATGTTTTAAAAGACCCTCAGAGAGAGAATCTCTATCACCTGATACCTGGTTGGATGATGCCATTTGCACGTGAGAAGAAAGAGTCGACATTTTAATGTATAAGAAAAGATTTTACATACATACTATTTCCTTTTTATTTTTATTTTTTTTAATGTTTTGAGAGAGATCGACACAGAGAGAGACAGAGCGTGAGCAGGGGAGGGGCAGAGAGAGAGGGAGACACAGAATCCGAAGCAGGCTCCAGACTCTGAGCTGTCAGCACAGAGCCCGATGCGGGGTTGGAACTCACGAATCCCGAGATCATGACCTGAGCCGAAGTCAGACGCTTAACCGACTGAGCGACCCAGGCGCCCCTATACATACTATTTCTTGATAACACAGTTGCCGCATAAAATAAGGTGTATGTGTACACTTATGAATATGAAAAAGTTTTCTAAAAGACAATACAGACCCACAGCCATTTATTCAAAATTCTCAAGTCCATCAAGCTCAAAAATAAAAAAAAAACTTTTTTGTGTGTGTGGCAACAGAAGCTCACTCTACTTGACATTTGTAGCAAAATTGTAGCTATGTGTAGCATTTATTATTGTTTTCCCACTTAAGTAATATTTATACTTTTGTGATTTACTTTTTAATTAGGGCGGATGCATTATAAAATATATACACACTGTATTACCATTCAAAAATACTATTTATATAATATATTTATATTTGTGTTTGTATTTATATTTATATTTCTTTTTTGTGCATATTTGAATTCTGAAATACTTCTGATCCCAGAAGTTTCAGATAAAAGATTATGTATCTGTGCTACACAACTGTAAGAATTTAATAGCATTATTATCCAAGTCAGAGCAAGAAAAGTAGTCAAAATATCCAATTAAATGCATTTCAAATGGAGAAAAGGAATTATTTCTATACACTTTACATCATCTCAAGCCAGATATTGTTGACTTCCAATCTGGTTGACAACACCATTATCTGCCTAACTTGATTCCATTCAATCATGACTCCAACGAAGCAGTTTGAATAAACAAGTCTGTTATGACTGTCATATCTTGTTAAAAGGAGATAAAAACACAGAGCTGGGGGAGACCACTGCATATGGTCAGGAGTCTGTAAAAGCGAGTACTCACTAGAAACCAGAAGAAGAGCCCACAGCATTGTTCTCAAACCATCTGCTTACAAGCCAGCACTCCAACCCTTGCAAGATCATTATTTTATTAATTTAGAAAAATCTCTATGTATTTTCATACCATTTAAAATAGTTAGAATGGGGGCGCCTGGGTGGCGCAGTCGGTTAAGCGTCCGACTTCAGCCAGGTCACGATCTCGCGGTCCGTGAGTTCGAGCCCCGCGTCGGGCTCTGGGCTGATGGCTCGGAGCCTGGAGCCTGTTTCCAATTCTGTGTCTCCCTCTCTCTCTGCCCCTCGCCCGTTCATGCTCTGTCTCTCTCTGTCCCAAAAATAAATAAACGTTGAAAAAAAAATTTTTTTTTAATAAAATAGTTAGAATGTCATTAAAATGAGAAAGCAGTTTCATGATTGTATGCCGCCTCTGACTCCTCCAACATTTCAAAGGTCTCAGGAGAATGGACCTAAATTTCCTTCAACCTATTTTATATTTTCCACGGCACCTGGTACGGTGTGATTTGCAGGTTTGGCATCAGCAAACCATTACTGATTGCATTAATGTTTGGCCTTCTTCTAGACCTTCTAGGGATCAGTGAAGTCACACATGGGCTGTTAACTATTGATAATATATGATGCTCACCATATTCATCTTGACTGGCCATGGCCACATGATCATACTATCAGGTTTTTCTAAGGGCACAGGAAATTTAAGGTGTCAGTGATCCTTCTCTTGATGTACCAAAATGTTTCCAATTTCCTTATTAATGTAGCATATATTGAGTCCTATAACATTCTGAGATTTCATTTCATCACTTAAAATCTTTCTTTGGATATCTAGAATTAACTGTACATGTCTTTCAAATATAGGCAAAAATATGGGATCACAATTGCATATTATATTATCAGAGACCAGTCAAATTTTAACATCTTACGTACTTTTCTCATATGAATGACAACTTGGCTCGATAGATAGAACACTTTTGAGACATAATTTTGCTCTCAAAATCTAATTCATTGCTTTCCTGGAAATAATGTTGTAGAGAAGTCTAACATCATGGTGATGCTTCCTCTCTGAGCTTTTTTATTGTGTGTGTGTGTGTGTGTGTGTGTGTGTGTGTTTGCCTCGTGCTTTAAGAACTCATTACTTAACTTGAAGTTCATTGTTTCACCAGGATATATCTGTGTCAACATCTGCTGATGTGTGCCATGATACAATATTTCCAAGAGATGGTGCAGTCGGTTAAGCGTCCCACTTCAGCCAGGTCACGATCTCGCGGTCCGTGAGTTCGAGCCCCGCGTCAGGCTCTGGGCTGATGGCTCGGAGCCTGGAGCTTGTTTCCGATTCTGTGTCTCCCTCTCTCTCTGCGCCTCCCCCGTTCATGCTCTGTCTCTCTCTGTCCCAAAAATAAATAAAAAACGTTGAAAAAAAAATTAAAAAAAAAAACAAAAAACAATATTTCCAAGAGATATATTTGAAAAAAAGTTTTCATGGTTTCATAATTTGATAGGTGGATTATACTGTATCACCCTTCCTAAATAGCTATGGTGCACACTAACATGTTAGGCTACGAGAAATCCTGTAATTAAGAAACCTGGTGAATCATGGCTCTATCCAACGTTCTCCAAACCCATTTCAATATTCAAACACGTGTTTCCTATCCCTTTTAGCCATACCCATGGACAAATCATTCTTTTTTTTTTAATTTTTTTAATGTTTATTTATTTTTGAAACGCAGAGTGTGAGCAAGAGAAGGTCCGAGAGAGACGGAGACACAGAATCCGAAGCAGGCTCCAGGCTCTGAGCTGTCAGCACAGAGCCTGATGTGGGGCTTGAACTCACAGATGGAAAGATCATGACCTGAACCGAAGTCGGATGCTTAACCAACTGAACCACCCAGGCGCGCTGACAAGTCACTCTTTTAAGAAATGGTTTATAAATATTAGTACTTTTAAATAATTTTTGATACCTTGTAAACTTTTTCAATATATAAAGTCCCATATTACGTTTCAGTAGAAAGGCTTTGTTATACCTCATTGTTGACTATTATTTCTATCTTGTTTTTTTTCTTATCTCTTCAGGAATATTTGACATCCATTCCTTCTCCTTTATTTCTAACATTATTTCCTCTCGGTGTGTTCCCGTAACTTTCTGAATTCATCCCCCAAGTCGCATGAATCAGTCAAAAATCTTGGTTGTAGGCAACAGAAATGAACTTTTCACAAAACACAGCAGAAAAAAGCATTTGGAGAAGGCATATTCAAATACTCAAATCGCTCCCTGTAGCAGTGAATGGGTGGCATAACTGAGTACAAAGAGTTTGTGGAAACAGATGGAGGCAAAACACAGAGCCTCACCAGAAACCATCTGACTTAGACACTTGCATGGCCACCATGGTCACTGGGCACTCACCTAGGCCACTGTTGTCAATGCTCCTGGACATGCAAGAGTGTCCACTGGGGCTTTCCTCTCCAGGACCTTTGCTGCCACACTAACAAATGCCGGACCAACTAGAAATCTCTCCCCCAGATTCCCTAACTTTTCTGTGGAACAGCATTCCATTCAAATTCTTGAGCCATGCTATCAATATGGCCACACAGCCTCACAATATGGCAGAGACAAAGGGGGAAATATGGACCCATCTTTAAGGGGAGCAGGGCTTTATTTATCCTTTTCTCATGTTGAGCTATTCCCCCCACTTTAAAGGGTACTTTTTGACTAGGCTACCAAATACACACACAATAATGTCCATTATATCACTAATTTGCTTTTTGATGTATCCTTTTTAAGGATATGTGTAATGTGCATTGTTTATAATTATGTTGATGCATATTTGATTTTATAGTATTCTTTATATTATCTAGCTTATTTGCTTTACATTTCTGCTTGCCTTTCAATTAACTTTTCACCTCACACTGCTATCCTATCTTATCTCTCATTTTGTAGAATCCATGCTCCATAAATTTGACTAAGATAACAGCAGATGCTGTTTAAAGTTTACTCCTCTTCCCTACAGTGAAGCTCTTGAAAAATATGTACTTCTGCCTTTTATTGTTGTGTTTTGTCTCTGACATAATAGAAGATTTCCTTTGGTTTAATATGATTTTTTCCCATCTTTATTCATCCTTTTAAAATGAGATAACTGTTAAGATTTAGTGTCTGCTCTTAAAACAAAGCAAGGATAATTATCTTTGATATGTCACATTTACATTCAGATGTCTCTTCTTGCATCTGGGGCTGGGGAGCTGATTCAGCAACCCAGGACCTGTACAAAGGGCCAGAGTCACAGGAAATTGAGCAGGGGAAATTCATGACCCCTGCCAGGCACCGACTCTCATGAGGCTTATGTGCTTTCTTGCTACGGTCATCTTCAGTATCACGGAATAGCCTGTAGTCTGTAAGAAGAAACTCCTGTCATTTCTCCAACCCCCAGTCAAATTTGAAATTTGTTTGGTGGCTTCCTCTCTGTGCTAACACCTGTCCCAACAGCAAAAAACAAACAAACAAAAAACCCAAAAACAAACAAACAAACAACCAAAAAACAAAAGTGTCATGCCTCCAAAGGTACCACAGGGGGCTATTCCATGGTTTGTGAATCCATGACTTACTGAATCTCAGGTTTACTGGATTATTCTGCACACATTTTCCTAGCTTCATTCTTAAAACTACCTCCTACAATTTAAAGGACAAGGACATCCCACTTTTTCTCCATCAATGGCCATAGCTGATGTCTTCTTTTAGGTGTAGTCCATTCCTTGGAACAGGGGAGGGTACAGTCTGCCTCAAGCTTGACTGGCATTGGTCCAAGTGCTGCCTGCTCACCAGGGAAGCACATTTCTACTCTGAAGAAATTAAATCCTTTGGTTCCACAGTTCACTGATCCTCTGGCTTCCATTCACTGGATCCACATGATATCCACAGATATCTCAGCCTCCATCCCAAACTCTAGAGAACTCATGGAATCCAGAATTTTATTGCAATTACTTCTTACATACATAGAAAAGAAATTTCAGTCCTGTCTTTCTTCAAAGGTTGTGGTAACTTAATATTACCTGTCCTTAGTTTCCATTAGAGAGCAGGGTTATTTTTGTGTTCTTATTTTTTATTGCTGCAGATACGGAAGGAAGGAAAGTCATCTACTTCTACCCAAGCTTTTCCCATATCTGGATCTGTAAAAACTTTTCAGCATTTTGTTTGGATCTCATACCAATCTATTTCCTTACTTGTAGATCAGTTGCAATTTCCCAACCTTTGGTCCTCGACTTTACTAGTTTTATATATTTTTAAAGATTTGCCATTTATTTATGTTTCAACTTTTATGCCAATTCAGAAAATTACTTTTTTACTGTTTTACTTGATTGCAATTCAGTGTAATTCATTGGGTTGACTTAGCTCAGTCTAACAGACCATTGTGACATTTTCTATTCTTTATTTTGGTTGTTCTGGTTTTTTTTTTATTTTTTTTTAACGTTTATTTATTTTTGAGACAGACAGAGCATGAACGGGGGTGGGTCAGAGAGAGGGAGACACAGAATCTGAAACAGGCTCCAGGCTCTGAGCATTCAGCACAGAGCCTGACGCGGGGATCGAACTCACAGACCGTGAGATCATGACCTGAGCCAAAGTCGGCCGCTTAACCGACTGAGCCACCCAGGCGCCCCTGTTCTGGTATTTTTTAAACAGACTTTACTCTTGTATATACAGATATACAGACTCTCTCTATATCCTTCCCACTTCTTGGTGAAAGTGCTAAATATAAAAGTGACAATGGCAAAGTGCAGGCCACCTCATAAAAGCCCCTCTTCCACACATTACATTTCTACTCACTGCCTTACTACCTTTATCACCTTATTTCTAGGAGTGATTTGTGGTGTGATGGGTTTTGGTTATTAACAACTATGGTTAAAGTATGGTAGAACTTTCCAAAAAGGTCCCTAATGTAAATTAAGGTATCTGATCACAGAGGAAGAATTGTAAAGACTCCATGATTTTCCTTAGGGAGCTTAACTTTCTTTTATTAGTATGCACAAAAGCAGTATCAGTAATTTGTCTAGAACTCTATACATTCTAATTCGTGCCACGTGTTCCTATACATCTGACTTTTACCCTTATTGTTTTTATTGAAGTGTAATCGATGCACAATGTTCCATTTGTTTCAGATGTATAATAGTGATTCAACCACTCTATGCATTATGCTATGCTCGCCACAAGTGTTATGGTTGCTTAAAAGATCAAGCCTATCATACAGTCATTGCTTTATTCTGTGCCCTTATTTAAAGGAACCTAGTACAAAAACACCAGGTTCATATGTTAACACTATTGTAATATGATGTCTAGATTATCTAAATGCCCAGAGTTTTTTTTTTTTTTCTGTTTGTTTGTTTGTTTGGTTTTTGGTTGAACAAAATCTTCTCTGAACAAAAATTACCTCCCCTAGAAATAAACATTTTTTTTCCCTAATAGAACACAATAATGAGAGAGACCCTGGAAGATGGCAGCATAGGAGGATGCTGGTCTCACCTTGTCCTGCTGATCACTTGGATTCCACCCACATCTGCCTAAAAAACCCAGAAAACGTCCAGGAGCCTAGCAGAATGGACTCTCTAGAGCCAAGTGTAGATAAGAGGCCTACGGAAGAGGGTATGAAGGGTGGAGAGGCTGTGCGTGCTACACGAACTGGAGGGAGGGAGACGGGGCGGTGGAGGGGCAGCCCGCCTGGCAAGGTAGAGCCCCGAGTCTGGCTTGCAAAAGCAGAGCAGCCAGACTGCGTGAGTTCTGACAGCCAGCCGGACTTAACACTTGGAATGTTATAAGTCAACAGCTCTGCTCCGAGAGTGGGAGGGCGAGAGGACACCGGGAGGGAGAGTTGCTGAGCCCGGGGGAGACAGAGCTCAGCTCAGGGGGCGGGGAACAAAGGTGCTGGCAAGTGCCATCCCCCTCTCCCATCCCCCAGCTGAAATTCCAAAGGGAACCGGTTCCCGTCACTGAGCTTCCCTGCACGGCACAAACACCCAACACTGTGCTTCTGTGGATCTATGCCTCCCACGGGTGTGCCTCCCTCCCAATGTTGCAGAGCCCCTCCCACAGGGGACCAAGATGGCAAAGTGAGCTAAGCTTGCCCGTCCCGCCCCTATGCACCTTGCGGATCCACCCCAGCTAATATGCCCTTGGCCAGATCACATTGAAGCAGCACCACAAGCCTGGCACTGTGCAAGCATCCCAGACAGGGGCCACACCACTCCACAGTGAGTCCTGCACCTGGGAGAGGGGAAGATAAGGTACACACCAGTTTGACTGTGGCCTCAGTGGTGGGCTGGGGGCAGACCTCTGATCTGACTGCAACCCTGCCCATCAAGACAGCACAGGGGAAGTGCCCTGCAGTTTGGAACCACCACAGGGACTATCCAAAATGATGAAACAGAAGATTTATCCTCAAAAGAAACTCCAGGGAGTAGTGACAGCTAACTAATTGATCAAAAACTATTTAAGCAATATAACAGAACAAGAATTTAGGATAATAGTCAAAAATAGATCTCTGGGCTTGAAAAAAGCATAGAGGACAGCAGAGAATCTATTGCTACAGAGATCAAGAGACTAAGAAATAGTCATGAGGAGCTGAAAAAATGCTATAAATGAGGTGCAAAATAGAATGGAGGTGGCCATAGCATGGATTGAAGAGGCAGAGGAGAGAATAGGTGATTTAGAAGATAAAATTATGGTAAAAGAGGAAGCTGAGAAAAAGAGAGATAAAAAAATCCAGGAGTATGAAGGGGAGAATTAGAGAACTAAGTGACGCAATCAAACAGAACAATATCTGTATCATAGGAATTCCAAAAGAAGAAGAGAGAGAGAAAGGGGTTGAAGGTGTAGTTAAACAAATCATAGATGAGAACTTCCCTGATCTGGGGAAGGAAAAAGGCATTGAAATCCAAGAGGCGCAAAGAACTCCCTTCAGACGTAATTTGAATCGATCTTCTGCACAATGTATCATAGTGAAACTGGCAAAATACAAGGATAAAAAGAAAATCTGGAAAGCAGTTAGGGATAAACAGGCTCTAACTTACAAAGGTAGACACATAAGAGGAGTGGCATATCTATCTACTGAAACGTGGCAGGCCAGAAAAGAATGGCAGGAAATCTTCAGTGTGATGAACAGGAAAAATATGCAGCCAAGAATCCTTTACCCAACAAGTCTGTCATTCAGAATAGAAGGAGAGATAAAGATTTTCCCAAACAAACAAAAACTGAGGGAATTAATCACCACTAAACCAGCCCTACAAGAGATCCTAAGGGGGACTCTGTGAGTGACATGTTGCAAGGACAACAAAGTACCAGAGACACCACTACAAGCATGAAACCTACAGACATCACAATGACTCTAAACCATATCTTTCTGTAATAACACTGAATTTAAATGGACTAAATGCTCGAACCAAAAGACATAGGGTATCAGAATGGATAAAAAAAACTAGACCCATCTATTTTCTGTCTACAAGAGACTCATTTTAGACCTGAGGACACCTTCAGATTGAAAGTGAGGGGATGGAGAACTATCTATCATGCTACTGGAAGTCAAAAGAAAGCTGGAGTAGCCATACTTAGATCAGACAAACTAGACTTTAAATTAAAGTCTGTAACAAGAGATGAAGAAAGGCGTTGTATATTTAGAACTCTGCATACCAAAGCAACAGAATATACTTTCTTTTCGAGTGCACATGGAACATTCTCCAAGATAGATCACACACTGTTTCACAAAACAGCCCTTCATAAGTATAAAAGAATTGAGATCATACCATGCACACTTTCAGACCACAATGCTATGAAACTTGAAATCAACCAGAGGAAAATGTCTGCAAAAACCTCCAAAAGCATGGAGGTTAAAGAACAGAGTACTAAAGAATGAATGGGTCAACCAGACAATTAGAGAATAAATTAAAAAATATATGGAAACAAACGAAAATGAAATACATCAATGAATGTATTGATGGAAAATGAATACATCAATCCAAACGCTTTGGGATGCAGCAAAGGCAGTCCTGAGATCCAGGACTATCTCAAAAAATAAGAAAAATCCCAAATACAAAATCTAACAGCACACCTAAGGGAAATAGAAGCAGAACAGCAAAAACACCCCAAACCCAGCAGAAGAGAAATGATAAAGATGAGAGCAGAAGTAAACAATATAAAATCTAAAAAAAACAGTAGAACAAATCAACGAAACCAGGAGTTGTTTTTTTGAAAAAATAAACAAAATTGATAAACCTCTAGCCAGGCTTTTCAAAAAGAAAAGGGAGATGACCCAAATAGATAAAATCATGAATGAAAATGGAATTATTACAACCAATCCCTCAGAAATACAAGCAATGATCAGGGAATATTATGAAAAAATTGTATGCCAAAAAACTGGACAACTTGGAAGAAATAGACAAATTCCTAAGCACCCACACACTTCCAAAACTCAAACAGGAAGAAACAGAAAACTTAACCAGACCCATAACCAGCAAAGAAATTGAATCAGTTATCAAAAATCTCCCAACAAATAAGAGTCCAGGACCAGATGGCTTCACTGGGGAATTCTACCAGATATTTAAAGCAGAGATAATACCTATCCTTCTCAAGATGTTCCAAAAAATAGAAAGGGAAGAGAAATTTCCAGACTCATTCTATGAAGCCAGCATTACTTTGATTCTCAAACCAGACAGAGACCCAGCAAAAAAAGAGAACTACAGGACAATACCCCTGATGAATATGGATGCAAAAATTCTCAATAAGATACTAGCAAATCAAATTCAACAGCATATAAAAAGAATTATTCACCATGGTCAAGTGGGATTCATTCCTGTGATGCAGGATTGGTTCAACATTCACAAATCAATCAATGTGATACATCACATTAATAAAAGAAAAGATAAGAACCATATGATCCTGTCAATTCATGTGGAAAAAGCATCTGACAAAATTCAGTATCCTTTCTTAATAAGAACCCTCGAGAAAGTCGGGATAGAAGGAACACACTTAAAAATCATAAAAGCCATTTATGAAAAGCCCACAGCTAATATCATCCTCAATGGGGAAAAACTGACAGCTTTCCCTCTGAGATCAGGAACACAATACGGATGGCTACTCTCACCACTGTTGTTTAACATAGTGTTGGAAGTGCTAGCATCAGCAATCAGACAACAAAAGGAAATCAAAGGCATCAAAATTGGCAAAGATGAAGTCAAGCTTTAGCTTTTTGCAGACGACATGATATTATACATGGAAAACCTGACAGATTCCACCAAAAGTCTGCTAGAACTGATACATGAATTCAGCAAAGTTGTAGGATACAAAATGAATGTACAGAAATCAGTTGCATTCTTATACACTAACAATGAAGCAACAGAAAGACAAATAAAGAAACTGATCCCATTCACAATTGCACCAAGAATCATAAAATACCTAGGAATAAACTTAACAAAAGATGTAAAAGATCTGTAGGCTGAAAACTATAGAAACCTTATGAAGGAAATTGAAGAAGATATAAAGAAATGGAAAGACATTCCATGTTCATAGATTGGAAGAATAAATATTGTTAAAATGTCAATACTACCCAAAGCAATCTAAACATTCAGTGCATTCCGAATTAAAATTGCACCATCATTCTTCTCAAAGCTAGAACAAGCAATCTTAAAATTTGTATGGAACCACAAAAGGCCCCGAATAGCCAAAGTAATATTGAAGATGATGACCAAAGCAAGAGGCATCACAATCCCAGACTTTAGCCTCTACTACAAAGCTGTCATCATCAAGACAGCATGGTATTGGCACAAAAACAGACACATAGACCAATGGAATAGAATAGAGACTCCAGAATTGGACCCACAAAAGTATGGCCAACTAATCTTTGAAAAAGCAGGAAAGAACATCCAATGGAAAAAAGACAGTCTCTTTAACAAATGGTGCTGGGAAAACTGGACAGCAACATGCAGAAGAGTGAAACTAGACCACTTTCTCACACCATTCACAAAAATAAATTCAAAATGGATCAAGGACCTGAATGTGAGAGAGGAAACCATCAAAACCCTAGAGGAGAAAGCAAGAAAAAACTTCTCTGACCTCAGCCACAGCAATTTCTTACTTGACACATCTCCAAAGGCAAGGGAATTAAAAGCAAAAATGAACTATTAGGACCTCATGAAGATAAAAAGTGTCTGCACTGCAAAGGAAACAATCCACAAAACTAAAAGGCAACCAATGGAATGGGAAAAGATATTTGCAAGTGACGTATCACGGACAAAGGGCTAGTATCCAAAATCTATAAAGAACTCACCAAACTCCACATCTGAAAAACAAATAATCCAGTGAAGAAATGGGCAGAAAACATGAATAGACACTTCTCTAAAGAAGACACCCAGATAGCCAACAGTGACTTGAAAAGATGCTCAACGTCACTCCTCATCAGGAAAATACAAATCGAAACCACACTGAGATATCACCTCATGCCAGTCAGAGTGGCTAAAAGGAACAAATCAGGAGACTATAGATGCTGGAGAGGATGTGGAGAAACAGGAACCCTCTTGCACTGTTGGTGCGAATGCAAGCTTGTGCAGCCACTCTGGAAAACAGTGTAGAGATTCCTCAAAAAATTAAAAATAGATCTACCCTAAGTCCCAGCAAAAGCACTACTAGGTACTTACTCAAAGATACAGGAGTGCTGATGCATAGGGGCACTTGAACCCCAATGTTTATAGCAGCACTTCCAACAATATCCAAATTATGGAAAAAGCCTAAATGTCCATCAACTGATGAATGGGTAAGAAATTGTGGATTATATACACAATGGAATACTACTTGGTATTGAGAAAGAATGAAATATGACCTTTTGTAGCTACATGGATGGAACTGGAGAGTGTTATGCTAAGTGAAATAAGTCATACAGAAGAAGACAGATACCATATGTTTTCACTCTTATGTGGATCCTGAGACACTTAACAGAAGACCATGGTGGAGGAGAAGGAAAAAAAAAAGTTAGGGAGGGAGAGAGCCAAACCATAAGAGACTCTTAAAAACTGAGAATAAATTGAGGATTGATGGGGTGGGAGAGAGGGGAGGGTAAGTGATGGGCATTGAGGAGGGCACCTATTGGGATGAGCACTGGGTGTTATATGGAAACCAATATGACAATGAATTTCATATTGAAAAAAATAAAAAAATAGAAAATAAATTTTGATAGAATGTATTTCCTCATCAATATAAAAATCTTGCACTTAGAGTTGTATTACTTAATAAATTATATAATATTCATACAGTGCTTTCCAGACTTAGACACACACACACAATGTATAAATACATGAGAAAATCATAAAAAAAGAACACAATAATGATGAGGAAGAAGCAAATTCATTAGTTGCTTTTCATGGCAAAATGGGACAAATTCCAATGATTCTAAAATTTGACCAGATCATTCTGAACATAATTTATAATGAAAGATCACTTTAGAATCTTTTGACATTTTTGAAAATGTACAAGATGTTCTTATTCTAATAGCCACTTGTCCCTAAGGCCCCAAGCACCATTTCCACTTTAGCAGAAAGCTTCTTCCATGAATAGAGTCATTCTGAAGAAGTAATCCTTGAAAAAAATCAACTCGTAATTCTAGGTCACTTTGGGAAGAAGCAGGAGAAATAGGCTGACTGGAGAAGGTCATTAACAAAGGTGTCATTTCTAGGACTTTAAGGAAAAAGAGGTTTACACATTACTTATTTGCCTGCTTATTAGTGTTCATTTTAAATTGGCCAGTGTGCTTATTGGAAACTTGTTTTTTATTTTATTTTCGGTGAAGGAAAACCCCCAAGTAGGTGTAACCATAAGCAGCGACAACACACAGGCTTCCCAGCATTAGGTATCTGGTGCAATTTAAAGGCAGTCCACCCTTAGCCCACTTTCTGCTAAGTTTCCAAACTAAGACAGTGGTGTCCTGAAATACACAAGGGAGTGAGGCTTACCTCACTTACTCATTCTTGTAGAAAATTAAACAGATTACCATATTTAGGAAAATGTGTATGTTCTAATAGGTTACTAGATCCTTCTTTCAGAAGGAGAATAAGTAGGGGTGTATGCCCTTAACTTTTTTTTTTAATTTTTTTTTCAACGTTTATTTATTTTTGGGACAGAGAGAGACAGAGCATGAACGGGGGAGGGGCAGAGAGAGAGGGAGACACAGAATGGGAAACAGGCTCCAGGCTCTGAGCCATCAGCCCAGAGCCCGACGCGGGGCTCGAACTCATGGACCGCGAGATCGTGACCTGGCTGAAGTCGGACGCTCAACCGACTGCGCCACCCAGGCGCCCCTGTATGCCCTTAACTTTAAAAACTAAATGAATTTAGCACATAAATAGTAAAAACTTAAGGATCTAGATAAAATACTTAACATATCAAATGTTGAAAGCAATTATTGAATACAGAAAAAAAAAAAGACAACAAAACCATTGCTAAAATACTGACCATTGAAAAAATCAAAGTTGAAAATGTGTTTGGGGTCAAATGTAGTTTTTAAATTAGACATATCATTGGAAACATCGTTGTGATCTAGATGTGAAGAATGGGCAGAAAATCAGGAATTTCTGAGAGTGGATTTCTCATGTAGATATGGAGAAGGTGTGGAGAGAATGGTATAGGCAGCAAGGAAATAATTCTGAAGGACAGGGGTTTCCCATCCTCATCACTTTCACTGGTTTCAACAGTAAGAGTCTGCAACCTAAGCTAACATATCCTCAGAAAATGGTGCTTTAATTATGTTTTATTTTCCTATACATAAATACATTTATTCATATCAACAAATGTTTATCTTGTTAAAAAAATCCCAGGAAAATTGAAAATATTATTGATAATAGTATAAAATTAGAAATTATCTAAATGACTGACAATAAAGATATATTACAGCATATATAGTCAATGAACTATCAAGCTGCTGATTCAAGTGATTGTTCATATCTGATAATTGTATGTAAAATAATCATGTGGGATAATTATAAAGTTAAAGCAGTTGTGTTTAGATATCAAATTATGATTTTTTTGGCTTCAGGATACTTAACCAGTTATTTAAACAAATATTTAATAAAATATGGAGTAGCAAGACACACAATGTAACACACTGAATGCATATTTTTAAATGAAAGAAGCCTAGGGGCGCTTGGGTGGCTCAGTCGGTTGAGTATCTGACTTCGGCTCAGGTCATGACCTCACGGTCTGTGAATTCGAGCCCTGCGTGGGGCTCTGTGCCAACAGCTCAGAGCCTCGAACCTGTCTCGGATTCTGTGCCTCCTTCTCTCTGACCCTCCCCCATTCATGCTGTCTCTCTCTGTCTCAAAAAAATAAAGGTTAAAAAAACATTTTTAAATGAAAGAAGCCTATATGAACAAGCTTCATGCTGTATGATTCCAACTACATGACATTCTGGAAAAGGCTAGACAATGGAGACAGTAAGAAGATCAGTGGTTGCAGGGGTTGGGATAGGGCATGGAAGGGAAGGATGAATAGGCAAAACAGAGTGGATTTTCAGGACACTGAAAATACTATGCATTATACAATAATGATGGATACATGCCATTATACATTTGTCCACACCCATAGAATATACAACACCAAGAGTGGACTGCAATGTAAATTTTCAACTTTGAGTGATTTTGATTGTGTCAATGTGGATCCATACGTTGCAAGAAATGCACTACTCCGGCGGGGAATGCTGATGGTGAGGGAGGCTATGCATGTGTGGAAGCAAGGCATATATGAAAAGGCTTTGTGTCCTCTCTCCAATTTTGCTGTGATCCTAAAACCGCTCTTAAAAAAAAAAAAAACAAGGACTTAATTAAAAAATGTTAATACTGATTTTGTGAAAGCACATTAGTTAAAGTGATAACTCCAAGTACTGTTCCAAATAAGCCCCCAAGCCCTAGGGTTTAAACATAATGGAACATTGCAGTAATTTTAGACTATTTTTAGAAATAAATAATATATTTATAAGACAAGTAGCAACCAACACCATTATGCATTTAGAACCTAATAATAACATATTATAAGTACTCAACATATTCTATCTCCAATTTCAGTGACTCTTGCCAATATACATTATTATATGATGTTTATATATACGAAAACTAAGGATTGGAAAACTTAAGTAACTTATCCAAGATCACACTAAAATTAAGTAGAAAAGTATGGACTCAAATCTATTTTTGTGACTCCAAGCTCACTTACCTTTCCACCTGGAATGTTCATGTTTTCATAAACCAGTATCTTCATGGCAACAATGAGGAAACTCAAGGTGACATTGCTCAAGGTTTTGTTCATGATGCCTTTAGAAAGAAGACAATCTATCTTCACTTTGTCCAACATTGGGAATTGTTTTCACGAAATTTCAAGCCCCCACCATGGGAAGGTCTTCATCTGATTAGCTATCACCATCCCCTGATTTACAATAGCCATTAGTTGGGGCAAGCCACTTTTGCAGGCATCCATATCCCAGTGAAGTGATTTGTCCATGGCCGTATATAATTATAGGCCAATTGGATCAGGCAGGGACCATCCAACTGCTCCAACATTCATTTTATTACCAGCCTTGATTTGAGCTTTAATTAAATAATAATTTATTCAGTACCTCCTTCAAAGCAGCCTGCTGTGATTAATACTCATACATCACTTCAAGTGTCTATACATACTGTGGAAACTCAATAAATGGTGCTGACTAACTTCATGCCTGACAGAAAGAGAAATACTGTTGAGGCAGTTGGGGTGGAAACAAACCCAGTAGTGTGATATGTAAAATTGAATCTGTTGATCTGTGTGTTAGTTAACACAGGGACACAGCCACGTATCAGATGACAGGCAACGGTTCAAAGCCATGTAATATCAGAAGCAGCTGTATAACCTTAACTGCGGTGCCCACTGGCTTATTTCCTTGTCGTTAGAAAGATCAGCTATGGCATTTTCACAAACATAGCTAGCATTTGACACAGCAGGCTTCCCTGGGGGTTAGTTGCATGGTGATCCTGGGCTGAAGCTCCATCAGCCATTGCAAGATGGCACTCTTTTCCCTAAACACCAGATCCGCACAGCAATGGCAAATGCATGCTGTTGACATTAATAACACCCTGCTGTTTATTTCTAGGGAAAGGAGTTAAGCTATGTCTGCAGTGGAGGGAGTTCAGTAGCTCCATGAACTCCATCTGCATTTTCCAGATAAGAAAATAAACACCCAATTATAAATAAACCATAAATAAAACAAACGAAGGTAGTCAGATCACAAGCACACCATACATACAAAGGCACAAAGCATTAACCATTATAATTGAGAAGTCTACATGGCAATGAATATTTAAGAAGGGACTTACCTATATCAATGGGTCAAATAGATAAAAAGCCTGTGATTTATCACCAAAATGATTCTTAGGTAGAATTAAAACACATAGGATTGGATTAATATACAAAGCCATCTCGACTTGCATCTTTGTATTTCTTGCCTCTAGGAGAAATGAGGATTACATTTATATATTTACACATATATGTGTATGTTTATGTATATATATATATATATATATACATACACATATATGTATATGTATGTATATATACATATATATGTTTATGTTATGTTTATATTTATATACATATACACACATTTTAAAAAATATTTATTTAGAGAGAGAGAAAGAGAGAGCAAGTAGGGGAGGGGCAGAGAGAGAGAGAGAGAGAGGAAATCCCAAGCAGGCTCTGAGCTGCCAGCGCAGTGCCCGACATGAGGCTCAGTCTCACCAACCATGAGATCATGACCTTAGCAGAAATCAAGAGTCAGATTCATAACCAACTGAGCCACCCAGACACCCCATATTTTTTTTTCTTTTTCAGAAATGGAGCCAGATTCCTTCCTAACTAGACAGGTTTTTTAAGCTCCTGAGAAGTTTATCCAGAATTGCAAAGCTGTGGAGGTCATTGTAAGCTACAGAGACTAACCAGGAAGAATAATAATGACCACATCCTGCCAAGCTTCACGACAGAAAGGATTGTAACAAAGATGATATTTTGGAATCCACAAGCATCATTAGGTAATGTTTTACAAGTATGGGGCTTCTCCAAAAGTTGTCCTTTACCAGTATTACCCATTTTGCAAAAGAAAACATTAGTTCACCAACTGTTTAAAGCCAAAAACCCGGAATTTTTTTTTTTCCTTTCCTCTTCTCCTGCTTTACATCAAAACCATCACCAAATACTATGGGTTTTATTTTCAGATTGTGTCCTCTATCTGCCAACAACCCCCTATGTTCTCTGCTACCAGCCTGATTGGAGCCTTGGTCATCTCTTGCCTGGACTGTTGGCAATAACATCTGAAGTTTTCTGTTTCCAACATGGCCACCCTACATTTCTTCTCAACATATGACCTTGCACTATTCTTTTAAAACATGAGTCACATTATGTGATCCTTTTGCATAAAACCCTTAAGAAATTTGATTTCATTTAGAGTAAACACAAAGACCCTATTATGGCAAACAACCCTGAAAGACCTGGCCCCTGCCTACCTTTCTGACTTCACTTATGTGCCCGTAACTTTTCCTTGCCATCCTATGGAGACATCTTTTATCACAGATGTTGATAAAAATGGCAAAATGATAAAATGATGACCACAATTTCATGACCTTATTGGTCATTTGTTTATAATATTTGGAGAAATGTCTACTTAAGTCTTTTGCCCGTTTTTATTTTGGGTTCTTTGTTTTTGCTGTTGAGTTTTAGGAGATTTTATATAACCTGGATAATAACCTTTATCATATATATGATTGAAAATATTTTCTTCCTTTGATTATTTTTTCCAATATTGACAATGCCCTTTGATGCACTTTGATGCACAAAATTTTAATTTTCATGTGGTCTATTTATCTTTTTTTTTCTTTTGTTGCCTATGCTTTTGGTGTCATAGCCAAGAAATCATTGCCAAGTTCAATTTTGTGAACACTTTTCCCCATGTGTGAGTATAAGAGTTTTGTATTTCTGTTTTGATCTATTTTCATCTAGGTTTTATGTGTGCCATCATGTAAGGGCTCACATTTCTTCTTTTACATGTGGATATCCAACTTTTTAAGCACCATATTTTGAAGATTGTCCTTTTCTTATTGAATGATTTTGGCACATTTGTCAAAAATCATCTGACCATATGTGTGAGGTTTATTTCTAGTTTCCCTGTTCTATTTCATTGGTATATATGCTTTCTTATAACAGCACCACATTGTATTAACTACTGCAGCTTTCTAGTAGGTTTTGAGTTTTAGAAACTATGAGTCCTCCAAGTTTGTTCTTTTTTTTTTTTTTTCAAGATTTTTGGGCATATTCCAGGTCCCTTGAGATTCCATGTGTATTTTAGGTTTTTTTTTTTCAATTTCTACAAAGAAATTGCCAATGGGGTTTTGCTAAAAGTTGAATTGAATCTGTAGATCACTTGGGGCAGTAATTTAATTATAACATTATTAAATCTTCCAATCTATGAGAATGGGATATCTGCTCATTTATTTATGTCTTCTTTAATTTCTTTCAGCAATGGTTTATAGCATTCAGTGTATGTCTTTCAATGCCTTAAACTTATTCCTAAATATTTTATTCTTTTTGGTGCTATAATGAAGGGAATTGCTTTCTTAAAATTTGCTTTTCAGAATATTTATTGGTAGTGTTTAGAAACATAACAGACTTTTCTGTTTATATTTTGTATCCCACAATTTTGCTGAATCTGTTTATTAGCTCCAACAGGTCTTCTTTTGTTTTTGGTTTTGTTTTTATGGAATCCTTAGGGTTTTCCACATATGAGATGTGGTCATCTGCAAACAATTTTATTTACTTAATTCCAGTTTTGAAGTTTCTTTTTCTTTCTTTCTTTCTCCCCCCTCCCCCCCGCCCCCAGGTAAGTGCTTTGGCTAAAACCTCCAATGCTTTCTTGAACAGAAATGGTGAAAATGGAAATCCTTGTTTTGTTCTTAAGCTTGAGGAAAGCTTTCATTTTTTCATCATTGTGCGCGATAGTAGCTGTCAGTTTTTCATATATGATCTCTATTATGTCTTCTTCTATTCGTAATCTGTTGAAAAAATTCATCAAGAAAAAGATGTTCAATTTTGTCATATGTTTTTTCTGTATCAGTTTAGAGTATCATGTAGCATTTTTATCTTTGTTCCAGTAATGTAGTGTGTTACATCTATTGAATTCCATATGTTGACCCACCCTGCACTGAAGAAATAAATACAACTTGGCTGTCATTATAATTCTTTTAACACACTGGTAAATCGGTATGCTAACATTTTATTGTTTAAATCAATATTCTTTTTTTAAGTTTTCATTTAAATTTCAGTTTTTTAGCATACAGCATAATATTAGTTTCAGGTGTGCAATACAGTGATTCAACCCTTCTGTACGATACCCAGTGCTCATCACCACAGGTGCACTCCTTAATCCCCATCACCTATTTCACCCCCCCCCCATACACTTCCCTCTAATGAACATCAGTTTGTTCTCTATAGTTAAGAGTCTATTCTTGGTTTGTCTCTCTTTGTTTCTTTTTTCCCCCTTTGCTTATTTGTTTTGGTTCTTAAATCCCACATATGAGTGAAATACTATGGTATTTGTCTTTCTCTGGCTGACTTATTTTATTTAGCATAATATTCTCTAGTTCCATCCATGTTCTTGCAAATGCCAAGATTTCATTCACTTTATGGCTATTATTCCATTGTGTGTATGTGTGTGTGTGTGCATACACATACACACACATACACACGCATACACACACACACGCACACACACACATATACATACACACATCTTCTTTATCCATTCATCAGTGAATGGACCTTTAGGCTGTCTCCATAATTTGGCTATTGTATATAATGTTACTATAAACACCAAGGTGCATATATCCCTTTGAATTAGTATTTTTGTATCCTTTGGGTAAATACCTAGCAGTAGAGTTGTTGACTGTGGGGCAGCTCTATTTTTAACTTTTGAGGAAACTCCATACTGTTTCCAGAGTGGTGGAACCAGTTTGCATTCCCATCAACAGTACAAGAGGGTTCCCCTTTCTTCACATCCTCACCAACACCTGCTGTTTCTTGTGTTGTTGATTTTAGCCAGTCTGACAGGTGTGAGGTGTTACCTCATTGTAGTTTTGATTTGTATTTCCCTGACAGTCAGTAATGACCATCTTTTCATGTGTCTGTTGGCCATTTGTATGTCTTCTTTAGAAAACTGTTCATTCATGCATTCTTCCCATTTTTAATTGGATTATTTTTGGTGGTGTTGAATTTTAGAAATTCTTTATATATTTTGGATACTAACCCTTTATCAGATATGCCATTTGCAAATATCTCCTCCCATACGTATACTGATTTAATCTCCTTACTATTTATAGACCAATTGCAACTTTATATTTCTTTATAATTTAGTTTTGGTAGATTGTATTCTTCATATTTTTTTAGAAATATGTCCATTTCATCTTGGTTATTCAATGTCTTGGGTAAATTTGTTTATAGTATACTCTTTAAAAAAAAGTTTTATTTATTTTTGAGAAAGTCCAAGCAGGGGAGGGGTGGGGAGAGAGGGAGACAGAGGATCTGAAGCAGGCTCCATGCTGACAGCAGCAAGCCCAAGGTAGGGCTTGAACTTATGAACTGCGAGGTCATGACCTGAGCAGAAGTCAACCGACTGAGCCTCCCAAGTGCCCTTGTAGTATACTCTTAAAATCCCTTTTATTTCTGTAAGTTCAGTAGTGAAATATTCACTTTTATTTCTGATTTTATAAATTTGAGTCTTCTTTTTATTAGTCAGTCTAGTTAATGGTTTTTAAAATATTGTTGATATCTTCAATAAAACAACATTGGCTGTATTGATTTTTCTCTTTTGTTTTTCTAACCTCAATTATACTTATCTCTGGTTTAAGCTATCTCATTTCTTTTATTTTGTAAGCTTTGGGTTTAGTTTGTTCTCTTTCTAGCTCATTAAGGTGTAAATTTAGTTTTAATGCATGTATTTATTTACAGGTATAAATTTCCTTGTTAGCACTACTTTCACTGCATTTCATAAATGTTGACATGCTGTATGCTGTATTTTCACTTTATTTATTTCCAGGTATGTTCTAATTTTTCTTGTGACTTTTTTTCTCGAACCAATTGGTTGTGCAAGGTATGCTATTTAATTTTCACATGTTTGTGAATTGCCCAGTTTTTTTTTCCTGTGGCATTTAGTTTCATTCCATGAAACAAAACATACCATGTAAGATTTAAATGTTTGAAAAAAAATTTAAGTTGATTTATTTATTTTCAGAGCAGTGCGAGAGCAAGCAGGGAAGGGGCAGAGAGAGAGAAAGAGAAACCCAAGCAGGCTCCACATCATCATTGCAGAGCCCAATGCAGGGCTCGAACTCACAAACCCCGAGATCATTCTGTAAGTCTGATGCTTCACCAATCGAGCTACCCCGGCACCCCTGAAATTTTTTTGAGACATGTTTTGTGGACTAATAAAAATTAGACTTCTGTTGCCTAACTAGTCTTTCAGTCTACGTGGAGAATGTTTATTGTGCCCTTGAAAAAGAAAAAAGTGTATTCTATTGTTGGATGGAGTGTCTTATATATACTACTAAATCTACTCTGTTCATAGTCTTCAGTCCTCTATTTTCTTATTGATCTTCTCTCTAGATATTCTATCTGTGTTTGAAATTAGTGGATTGAAGGGTTTTTTTAATTTTTTTCTGTCATATTTTATATTTGAGAGTGAGAGAGAGAGAGAGAGTGAGGTCGTGGGAGGGGCAGAGAGATGTAGACAGAATCCAAAGCAGGCTCCAGGCTCCGAGCTGTCAGCACAGAGCTGGACGTGGGGCTTAAACCCACAAATTATGAGATCATGACCTGAGCCAAAGTCAGGTGCTCAACCGACTGAGCCACCCAGGTGCCCCAGTGTATTGAAAATTTTTAAGCATTATTGTAGAATTCATTCTCCACTCGATTGTCTACTTCCACTTTATGTATTTTGGGGCCTCTGATGTCTGATGCGCAAATACTAATCATTGCTATATCTTCTTGATGAATTGACCATGTTTTTCTAAATAAAATGTCCTTTTATCTCTTAAAAATATTTGGCATAAGGTCTCTTTTGTGTGATATTAGTGTAGCCATCACAGCTACCTTTTGGTTACTGTTTGCATGAAATATGTCTTTTCATCCTTATTTATTTATTATTATTATTATTTTTTTTAATAATCCAGGTTAGTTGGCATATAGTGCAATAATGATTTCAGGAGTAGAATCCAGTGATTCATCCCCTACATAGAACACTTAATGCTCATCCTAACAAGTATCCTTAATGCCCCTTGCCCATTTAGCTCATCCCCCAACCCCAAACCTCAGTTTGTTCTCTGTATATAAGAGTCTCTTACGTTTTGTCCCCCTCCCTGTTTTTATATTATTTTTGCTTCCTTTCCCTTTTGTTCATCTGTTTTGTCATCTGTTTGGATATATGAGTAAAGTCATAGGATATTTGTCTCTCTCTGACTAATACACTCTAGTTCCATCCAGCTGTTGAAAACAGCAAGATTTCTTTCTTTTTTTGATTGCCGAGTAATACTCCATCTTTTCCATTCATCTTTATCCACATCTTTATCCATTCATCCGTTGATGGACATTTGGGCTCTTTCCATACTTTGGCTATTAAATTTTTTTTTTCAACGTTTATTTATTTTTGGGACAGAGAGAGACAGAGCATGAACGGGGGAGGAGCAGAGAGAGAGGGAGACACAGAATCGGAAACAGGCTCCAGGCTCTGAGCCATTAGCCCAGAGCCTGATGCGGGGCTCGAACTCACGGACCGCGAGATCGCGACCTGGCTGAGGTCGGACGCTTAACCGACTGCGCCACCCAGGCGCCCCCATACTTTGGCTATTGTCCATAGTGCTGCTATAAACAAACAGTGGGATGCGTGTGTCTCTTCGAAATAGCACACCTGTATCCTTTGTTCATTGTCTCATTTTAAATGTATTTTACCTATTCAGGTCATTTTGACTTATTTAGGTCTATAGCAATTTCTTGTAGACAACAGAGATTTGGATCATGGGTATCTGTCTGTTCTACCAATCTGTGCATATTAATTGCAAAATTATACACTCCATTTCGAGTAATTACTGATATGGAAGGAATTACTTGTCATTTTGCTGTTTGTTTTGTGTATGTTTTACAGTTTTTGTCATTAACTCCATTACTG
The DNA here is from genome assembly GCF_014898765.1 of Herpailurus yagouaroundi. Classification (NCBI taxonomy): domain Eukaryota; kingdom Metazoa; phylum Chordata; class Mammalia; order Carnivora; family Felidae; genus Herpailurus; species Herpailurus yagouaroundi. The sequence continues at coordinate 6,739,367 of NW_024412395.1, read as the reverse complement.
CCTCTTTTCATGTTTAGGTTTCTTTTTCCCTTTTTTTAGTAGTGATATATTTTGATTCCTTTATCATTGTATTCTGTGGATATTCTATAGATATTTGCTTTCTGGCTACTATGAGGATTACATTTAACATCCTGAAATTATAACAATCTATTTTGAACTGATGACAACTTAACTTTAATTGCATACAAAACTGTAATCCTATTCAACTGTGTCCCCTACTCCTTTGTGTTATTGGTGTCACAAATTACATTTTTATCATTGTGAATCTAATAACAGATTTATAAGTATTTTATGTACTTGTATTATAAATTCTATAATAACTAAAAAATGGAGTTATAAAATAAAAGTGCAACAATATTCATTTTTTATTTGCCTATGCATTTACTTTTGTCATAGATGTTTATATCTTTATATGGGTTTGAGTTAATATCTAGCCTTTCATTTCAAGCTGAAGGGATAACATAGAATTTTTATAGGTTAAGTCTAGTGCTGCTGAACGCATTCAGCTTTTGTTTATCTGGGATTATATTAATTTCTCCTTCAGTTTTGAAGGACAACTTTGCTGGATATATAATTCTCAATGGCAGGTGTTTTTGTGAGTTTTTCAAATTTGTTTATTGTTTGCTTGTTTGTTTGTTTCCCCTCCAGGTCTTATTCCACTGACTATTTGCTTTCTAGGTTTCTGGTGAGCAATCGGCTGAAAACATTACTGACAATCCCTTTTATGTGAATTACTTATCCGTTGGTGCTGTCAAGATTCTCTCTTTATCTTTGATGTTTGACAGTTGGATTGTAATGTGTCTTTGTGTGTGTATCTCTGAGTTTATTCTACTCTGGATTTGTTGAGTTTAGAATTGTGCCTTTCATATGATTTGAGAAGTATTGAGATATTATTTCCTCGAATAGCCTTCTGCCATCTTTTCTCTCTCTTTTTCTAGTGATCTATGGAAATTCACAAACCTCTTAAGTTCTCTTCACCTCTTTTTTCTTAAGTTTATTTATTTTGACAGAGTGAGAGACAAAGAGAGACAGAGAGAGACAGAGAGAGAGAATGGGGGAGGGGCAGAGAGAGAGAGATGGAAAGAGAGAGAATCCCAAGCAACCTCCACACGCTGGAACCCACAAAACATGAGATCATGACCTGAGCTGAAGTCAAAGGCTTAACTGATTGAGCCACCCAGGCACCCCTAGTTCTCTTTACTTCTTTATTCTTTTTTTTTCTTTCTTTTTTGTTCCTCAGACTTGGTAATTCCAATTGTCATCCTATTTTCATGTTTGCTGATTCCTTCTTCTGCTTGCTCTAATCTTCTTTTGAATCCTTCTTGTATAATTTCCATTTCAGTTATTTTACTTTTCCATTCCAGAACTACTTTTTGGCTTCTTTTAATAATTTGTATCTCTTTACTGATATTCTCATTTTGTTCATAAATTTTTCCATCTTTGTCCATGTCGTCCTTTAGCTATTTGGACATTTTAAGAGTTATTTTGAAGTCGTTATCCAGTAATTCTAGTATCTCAGTTGTTTTTTTAAGTATATTTTCCATAGGTTTATTTTGTTCCTTTATTCAAAGGATCCAAATTCTTGTTTCTTTGTATGCATTGTGATTTATGTTGAAAAGTGGATATTTGAATCAGATTCTTCCTTTTCCCAAAAGTTTGCTGGTGTAACGAATGTTGTTGGAATCAGCTTGAGATGAAAGCTTCTTGGGTTAAATATTTAGAAAAAAATTAATTCCTACCTTACTTATATTCAAAATAAATAGTGGATGGATTTTAAAAAAGAATTTATTTAAGGGGCGCCTGGGTGGCTCAGTTGGTTGAGCATCCGACTTTCACTCAGGTCATGTTCTCATGGTTTGTGGGTTAGAGATCTGTGTCGGGTTCTGTGTGCTGACAGGTTGGAGCTTGGAGTCTGCTTCACATTCGGTGTCTCCCTCTTTCTCTGCCCCTCTCCTGCTCACGCTCTGTCTCTCTTTCTTAAAAATAAACAAACATTAAAAAATGTTAACTATTATGTAAAATACAGATTCATAAAATCATCAAGAAAAATTTAGTGAATTGCATTGAGCTTGTAAATAAGCAAGGTTTTTGCAAGCAAGACAAAAATGCAGAAGGTAAGATTTGATTATATAAAAAACTAAAAGAATTGAACAGCAAAAGGTACAATCAATCAATGAATCAATAAACAAATAAATAAAAGCTATATACTGGATGAAAATGCTTTCTTCTTGTAGAGCTAATAGATACTAGAAGTAATATCTCAAATTGATAAAAGTTCTGCAAATAAAAAAAAAGGAGACAAGTAAAAAGATAAATTGATAAAGGATAAAAACTGACAATTCCACAAAATAATACAAACATAAGGCCTGAATATGTGAAAAACGCTCCATTTTACTAGTAATTAATGGAAAGAAAATTAAAATGCAAAGTTTATCCAGATTGATAAAATTCTTCAGAGTTTGATAATATTGAGGGTTGTCATGGAGATGTGGGGTTTGAGTGGTTATTCCATAAATTGTAAGTGCAAAGTGAAAATTAGCTTAACCACTGTGGATTTTCTATATGCATAGTCTTTGCTGTAGAAATTGTATTTTTCAGATTTGATCCAGAGAAGTATTTATGCAGGTGAATATGAATATACTGTATGTTGCAGCACTGTTTGTAATGGTGTAATTGGAAATAATCTATGTGAGGACAAACTGAACAGTGTAATAAATAATAATAGAGCTCTTGTTAGGAATAATAAGAAGTCATTAAAAACAATGTATAAAATCTGTGTTTATTGGGGCACCTGGGTGGCTCAGTTGTTTAAGCGGCCGACTTCGGCTCAGGTCATGATCTCGCGGTCCATGAGTTCGAGCCCCGCGTCGGGCTCTGTGCTGACAGCTCAGAGCCTGGAGCCTGTTTCAGATTCTGTGTCTCCCTCTTTCTCACCCTCCCCCCTTCAAGCTCTGTCTCTCTCTGTCTCAAAAATTAATAAACGTTAAAATTTTTTTTTAAATCTGTATTTATTGACACAGAAAGTTAGGTAAGCTTTATGTTCAAGGAAAAAAAACAGAGTGATAGTGCAATACTAATACAGTAAAACCTTGGTTTGTGAGCATAATTCATTCCAGGAACATGCTTTTAATCCAAAATACTTGTGTATCAAAGCGAATTTCAAGAACCATTGGCTCAGCTGTGATCATGTGACATTCAGCCTCATGTACTACTCGTATTGCAAGTCAGCTCTGGTTTATCAGGTAAAATTCATTAGAAATATTTCTCATCTTGTGGAACACTCACACGGAACAAGTTACTTGCGATCCAGGGTGTTACTGTACTAAGATTCATATGGGCTCAGAATAAAAAAGTTTGTGAAGATTCAGTCTTATTAACAGCAAGTATCCCTAAAATTCGAACAGATGAAATGGGTTTGAGTGAATAGGAAGGGAGCTGAAGGGAAATGATTATTTTTTTTTCTGTATCGTTGTTACCATAAGCATATATCCATCCTGTAATGAAAACAAATAATTATTTAACACTAATTACGATAATAATTACAAAACAATATCATCTAATAATAGGCATTAAATGAGCATTAAGAAACCATAGAGGTGGCCTCAAACTAGCAGAAAAGAAGTTCCTATAAAAGCAGAGGAGTAACATTGGAAAGCCTTTGTTCTACAAAGAGACTTTAAATCACTTTTGATTACTATGATTATTGAATACCTGTAGATGAGCATATTCTAAGTTCTTGCTTGCCTGTGTCCTTGCATTTTATCAGAAGTTTCCATATGAGATTCATAATTTGTCTATGAGAGTGTGAATGTGTGCATGTGTCTGTGTTCATGAATGTAACATTGGAGCTTTAAAAATATGCATTGCTTATTTATCACTTATTGTTTTAAGGTATCGATCACAAAGAACCTCAAAGTATTTCCTTTTTAACCTGTGTCTCCCCACCTTACTATTGCTTGAGGCCTGTTGATATTTATTTGCAGCATAAATTGTGGATATAAAACAGCAAAGGAAGGATGTTTCCACTAGATGTGCAGCAATTGAAAAGGAAGCTTTTGATCATTTTGGAAAAACTAAAATTCTTCAGTCTCCATTAAATGTGTATTTTTCCCCCTAAGGCCTCTTACAGTGTAGTTGTAAGATTGACGACCAGTAGCTCTCCCTAGGTGTATTTATTGAATTTAGTAGTTTCATTTTGTTGCCAGAAATGTCATAATTGTGAACAACAGCAAAAGATAATAAAATATAGATAGAACCAGGCTGATCCTGTCATCTCTGGAAATGTTTTCTGTGGGCCTTAAATTTGGATCCTGACTCTATTTCAGTCTGTTCAGTGTTGATGGAACCATGAAATGCAGACCTTACTAGCCAAGGAAAATACTTGAATCATCAGGTAGGTGTGTGGCAGGCAGCCATACAGGAATTTAGACTCAATAAATCTAAAAATCCACGCAAAGGGAGAGGCAGGGAGCCTCAGAACACCATTGCCTTAGATGGCTTCTGTTCATTTTGCCAATCACCAAAGGCAAGTTCAAAGCTCTACGGCTCTTGAGAGAGCCAAACACACAAGGTTTTTCATTTATTTCAATAGATCAGGTCTACAAGTGCTATCTGTCTCTTAAACTCAGTTTCTAACCAAAACTGCTTCTCCGTGGCTGAAAAAGTCGCTGCTCACAGTAACTCCTTTCAGTTAAATGTTTTTCAAAGTACTAGCATATCAGAGCTATGCAGTATTTGGAAAGATTAATAATTTATCTTGTGTACTTTAGAGGTGTGCACACCCACACACAGTAGGCGTCACGTGGCTTGCCTAGAGCCATAGCAAATTGGTGGGAAACCTAAAACTGATACCCAGGATGTTTTGTCTCACAGTCCAGAGCTTTTTGAAGGAACCACACTAGTTTATCACAATGAAATGTGGAGTCCAGAAAGCATTGACAAAGAAGGGGACAAAGAAAGATTTATATGAAACAAATGAATGAACAGAGAAGGTGGAAAGAGAAAAGGGACAAGACTGAAAACAAGGCGAAATTAGAGAAAAAAGTTGAAACCAAAGTTAAATAACTCCATTATCAGGTGCTGTTAAAATAATACATAGAATATAAAGGTTCAGGCACGATTCCGTAAAAGCCATAATTCACTCCAGCAACTTGTATCAATGTTCTACCGCACTGTATGAGAAGATACCAGAAAGAACACAAAAGAACAGGACTGAGATATGATCCACCCCAGCAAGCAAGTCAGACCACAGCATTGTGTCAAATCTATGTCATTGTGTCTTTCCAAATATTCAAATTAGGTTTTATAACATAAAAAAGTAAAAATGGGGCAGAGAGAGAGAGATCAGAATACAGAAGGAATGGAAGCTGCTTGTTTTTTTAATTGCACTCATTTGGAATTTGTTCATGTAATATTAACTTAAAGTATGCAAAGCCCAGAAAATTTGGGAGATAAGCCTTTCCAGTAGGAGGAGAATTGTGCAGTCGTATGAGATGAGGATTTACTAGGCGGGATTATTGGGGATTCCATTAACATCGGCCTGTAAGGTTTATGGAGTGTACATTAATGCAGTGCATTATTAAATGGAAGTCAGTTCAGAGAGGTTCTGCTGCAAATGACCAATAACCATATGTTGCCCTTTCAGCTCTAGTTTGCTGAATTGTTCTGGAAATGAACTCAGTTGGGAGGCATTCCTCTAAGTGATTTAAAAGAATGAATTTAGAAGCCTCCAATGTATGCTGACTGTGAATAAACTGTTCTAAATCCAGAAAGGATAATTTTCTCCTTTTGAGATGATTCCTCGGTGTGGGAAACCCCATCTTCCTGCAGCCAGCCAGAGTGATTTCAGCACACCATCAGCACACAGCTAGGATTAGAGGTTCTATGTGGCATATTCTTTCATGTGATGTCTGTAAAATGTGAGCCAAGCTTTTCATGATGTTTTTCAAGTTTAAGGCAAAGTAGCTGAGTCAGAGGCAAGAGATGTTGTCCAAAATTATTCTTTTGAATCATTGAACATTCTTGGTGATAACATATATTTGAGAGAAATTAGCTCAAAGTTTCTGAAGAAACAGGTAAAAACTGGTAGTTTTCAGGATCTGATTACTGTGTCCACATATGCATGCATTTGTGTCCACACCTGTGTATGTTCATGCGCGCATTGTGTGTGTCCATTTCTTTAGACAACCCCGCTCTGTAACAGTCCAAAGAAGCTAAGCAGTAGTTGCAGAAAGCACTCGTTTTTTTTTTTAATTTCATTAAATCTTTGCTGAAATAAAACCTTCACATGTGTACTTGCTGTTTGACTGAAACAAACATGGCTCTCCAGTTTACCACATTAGTGTAAATAACTTGGAACTGATGTCCACCCTTAATCTTACCTCGCCATCCAGAAGGAATATAACTGATGGACAATAAAGCTCCAGAGGACACATCTCCATTGAACCCTTCTTACTTTCCTTATACTTTGTTTTTCCTTCTCTAATCCGGTCCCACCCTGCATTTGAATGGGATTATTATTCACCTATCAATCACGGAGGACCTATTATGTACTTGTTGAGTTTTGTTTTTTGTTTGTTTGTTTGTTTTTGAGAGAGAGATGGGGGGAGAGAGAGACAAAGAGAGAGAGAGAGCAGGAGAGGAGTGGGGTGAGAGAATCTTAAGCAGGCTCCATGCCCAGCGTGAAGCCCTACAAGGGACTCGATCTCACAACTCAGAGATCCGGAACTGAGCAAAAATCAAGACTGGGACGCTTAAATGACTGAGCCACCCAGGTACCCCTCTACTGAGTATTTGAATAACACATACTCCTTTGACTTTTTAAAGCATTTTTGAGATCTTTCTCTTGTTCTAGACAAGAAAAAAAAAATCAGCTTGACCTGCGTCACACACTACCATGACTGGAAACATCTACTAACTCCCAAATCTATGGTTTCCCTAATTAATCATTAGCTCCCCAGGGGACATGAGACCTCTATTCACTATGTAGTTTCCTTAGTTTAATTCATCTGAGTAACTTTGCCTAATGCTAGCCTTCTGGAAGAGAAAACCTTAGCTCTACTTTTTATCTTTGTTTTTTCTGCAGAACCCATGTAGTAACACACAGTGAATAGAAGTCTCATGTCCCCTGGGGGGG
>NW_024412395.1:6705606-6731832 GCF_014898765.1 Herpailurus yagouaroundi | reverse complement strand
AATAAACACTACGTGCATTCTGAGATTTTCTTTTGTTTGCTGTATGATAGGCACAGCTAAATTCCCTGCTGTGTGTAAGGATGCTGCAGGAAAAGGCCACATCATGATGCTTCATACAGATTATTTAAAAACATTAGGCTTGGGTTGGTGTTCCTAACCCAGTTCTGAATCCTGTAGATCTCCAAAATGGGTGTTCTATCTACAACTTAGGCAAAATAATTCATCAGAGGTAAAGAGATGAACACATGTCTTGGGAGCACCTTCACCCCTACATTTAACATTCAGTGAATATACATAACTGTCTCCTACTTTAGGGATTGCATCGTGTGCAACAGTTCAGTACGGCTACATTGTTCGCATGGAGCTTTCCCCCAACCCTGGGAGATGTGCTGGTCAAATTTAATTAACCAGCTGTGCTGGTCTTTTAATTTAAAAAATAAGTTTCAAAAGAACTCAACTGTTTCCACTAGTTAGTTCTGGTAGGACAGCAGTCTTGCATTTATTTGTTGTTGTCACATTAATATTTAACAATATATTTTGTGCATGATTGGCTACTATCCTACCCAAATGCAGATGATTTCAGGAATTGCACTCTTCTTCTGTTAACAAATGGATGGTTTTAACATATTTAAATAGACTTAGATATTTCTATTCATTCACTGCCCATTATTCCTATTTTTAAACAAAATATTCTGTTTATTTTTTTCATATAAGAATGAAAAGCTTCTTTATGTCAAAATGCACTATAAACAAAAGAAATTAGGGAAAATCTTTGCTAACAGGCAAAAAGTTTATATTCTTAACACAATTTTACAAATCAGTAAGAAACACGTTCCTAAATTAAATGAGAAAAAGACATTAATGTGTCACACACACACACACACACACACACACACATACACACACGCAAAGTAGAAGAGACCTAAACTATGAAGAACCACTATTTCTTACTGGAAATAGAAGAAATGCATATTAAATAGCAATGAGCATCTCTTTCTTTGTCAACTGAGCATTTATTCAAAGGATAATGCTCAATGTTGACAGTACAAGAAAAAAAGATCTTCATACAGGCTTTAGCAATCAATTTTAGAATGTTTTAAAACTAATTGGTTTTGGGACACCTGGGCAGCTCAGTTGATTAAGCGGCTGACTCTTGATTTTGGCTCACGTCACAATGTCATGGTTTTGGGTTTCCAGCCCCGAGTCGGGCTCTGCACTGATGGCACTGAGCCTGCTTGGGACTCTCTCTCTCCCTCTCTCTCACTGCTCCTCCCCCCTCAAAATAAATAAACTTAAAAAAAATAAATAAAACTGGTTCGGGCACCTCTTTAAAATCACATAGATTTGAAAAGTCTCTTACTTTCTTTTCCATATCAGCAGTGTTATCCAATTTTTCTACAATAAATATGTATCCTTTTAATAATTAATTCTATACATACGCACCTTAAAAAATGTATGTAATAGAAGGCAAGATAAGAATATGTTCATTGTTTTCCTTTTTATTGTGGTAAAACATACATAACATTAATTTTACCGTCTAAATCATTAAAATATTTTTTAACGTTTATTTTTGAGAGAGAGAGAGAGAGAGAGAAAGCATGAGCTTAACTGACTGAGCCACTCAGGCGCCCCCATCTTAATCATTTGTTAAGTAAATAGTTTGATGATATTAAATAGATTCACGTTGTCATCCAACCATCACCGCCATCCTTTCCCATAACTCTTTTCACCTCGTAAAACTGGAGCCCTATACCTATTGAATGGTAACTATCCATTCCCCCAATATATTAACATGTTTACTAAGTATGTGCTATGTGCCAGGCATTGTGCTAGCTACTGGATATGCAATGCGTTTAAGAAGCATCATCTTTGTTCTCATAAAACTTAAAGTCTAATAGAGGGTTCTAGCTCTGGCAAGCACAAGGCATGGAGGTCATTAGTCATATCCTTGTAGGAAAAAGCTAGACAGAGAATCTCTGACATGGCTTGGATCCAGCTGAAAACTATAGCTATAGGGCAAACTTCCACCTCCAGAGAGTCACAGCTAGGAACTGCTTAGGTGGCAGAGAAACTGCTGAGGAATCAACTAACAAGAACACTGGAATGGTAATTTTGTAAACTGCTGGAAGCTGAGTGTAGGAGTAGTGCTAGTGAGAAATTCCTGAGGCTACCGTCTTAGAGAGACCCCTACGCTTTCACATGTTTACCTCCAGACAACCCATGTTCCCACAGTGAAAATGTAAAAAAGATTTCATTCTTTGTGTGTATATACCCCAGGAGTTTTTAGATAGAACACCAAAAACATGATCTTTGAAAAAATAATAATAATTTGAGCTTTAGTAAATGTAAATCTTCTGCTTCAAGAAAGCATATTAGTAAGGGAATGACAGGGAAAGCCACAGCCTCAGGGAAATTATTTGCAAATTCATCTTTGATAAAGGATTTGTTTGCATATCAAATGATAAATGGAAAAAACAAGCAAAGAAAAGCTGACAATATGAACTGCTAGCGAGGATGCAACAGCAACTCTCATTCACTGCTAGTAGGAATGAAAATGGAAAATGGTACCACCACTTTGGAAGATATTTTGACACTTCCTTACAAAGCTACATGTAGACGTACTATATCATCAAGCAATTGTCTTCCTACTGATTTGTCCTTCATCTGATTTGAAGTTTTATGCCCATACCAAAAACAAACCAAAAAAAAACCCTGCATGCAAGTTTTTATAGCAACTTTATTTATTATCGCCCCAATCTGGAAGCCACCAGGATGTCCTTGAGGGTTTTGGTTACTGATTCAGTCTTTTTGCTAGATATATTGTACATTCAGATTCTCTATGTCTTCATGATTCATTGTTGGTAGGTTTTGTGGTTCTAGAAATGTGTCCATTTCATCTACGCTACCCAATTTGTTGGCAAATAATTCATAATACTGTTCTATTTTTGTTTTTTACTTCTATAAACCTGGTAATAATATCCCTAATTCCACTTCTGATTTAGTAATTTGAGTCTTTTCTCTTTTTATTTGTAAATGTAACTTAAGTTTGTCAAGTTTGTTAATCTTTTCAAAGAATCAATTTTTGGTTTCCTTGATTGTCTCTACAGTTTTTCTATTTTCTATTTTATTTACTTTTGCTCTAATCTTTATTATTTCCTCCATTCTAGTATTTTGATCCTATTTTTCTACTTCCTGAAGGTGTAAAGTTAGGTTTCTAAGTTATTTTTTTTTGTAATGAAAATTTTTTAATGTTTATTTTTTGAGAGAGAGAGAGAGCATGAGTCAGGGAAGGGCAAGGAGAGAGGGAGACACAGAATCTCAAACAGGCTCCAGGCTCTGAGCTGTCAGCACAGGGCTCAACGTGGGGCCTGAACTCATGAATGGCAAGATCATGACCTGAGCCTTAGATGGACACTTAACTGATTGAGCCACCCAGGCGCCCCTAAGTTATTTCTTATACATTTCCTCCTTAGAACTATTTTCCCTGGCTTCAATATGTTGTTATGTTGTGTCTTATCTTCACTTGTCTTAAGGTATTTATTAATTCTTCTTATAATTTTTCTTTGATTCATTTGTTGAGTGTTTTGTATAACTTCCATATATTTGTGAATTTTCCAGTGTTCCTACTGTTTGATTTCTAGTTTTATGCTATTGTGATATGGAAAGATACTTTGTAAAGTATCAGTGTTTTCAAATTTATTAAAACTGATTTGGTGGCATAACATAAGGTCTATTTTAAAAAATGATCAATGTACACATGAGATAAATATGTTTGCTGCTGCTGTTTGGTGCAGTATTCTGAATGAGTCTATTATATTCAATTACCTTATAGTGTGGTTCAAGCCCTCTTTCTTTATTGATCTTTTATCTGGTAATTCTATCCATTATTGAAAGTGGGATATTCAGTGATCTTGCAGAAATGTTTGCTTCCCCATTCAGTTATGCTCAGCTTTGCTTCACATTTGTTTATACTCTAATTTGGGGTGCATGTATTTTTATAATTCTTATATCTTCATGGTTACTGCCCCTTTGTTCAGTATACAATGTCTTTCTTTGTCTCTTGTAAGAGACTTTTATTTAAAGTCTATTTTGTCTGATATTAATATAGAGGCTCAGCTTGCTTGTGTGCTCTCTCTCACTAGTCACATGAAGTGTCTTTTTCCATTCTTTCAGTTTTAATCTACTTGTGTCTTTAGATATCAAACTAGTCTCATATGTGGGCATAATAGAGTTGGGTTTTCTTAATCCATTTCATACATCTAAGCCTTTTGACTGTGGATTTTAATCCATTTACACTTAAGGTAATTACTAATAAGGAAGAAGTTACTTTCTCCATATTATTATTTTTTGTCATAACTTTTTTTATCCTTTATTTCCCTTTTTATTGTTTCTTTTGTGTACAGTTCCAGTGGCAAAATTTGTTCATCTAAGAATGTCTTAAATTATTCATAAGTTTTAAAGGAAGTTTTCCTGGATATAGAATTATTTTTCCCCAATACTTTAAATATAATATCACACTGCCCTCAGGCCTTCAATGTTTTCTAAGAAATCTACTGATGATCTTCTTGAAGATTTCCTTTTACGTGACAGGTTACTATTCTCTTGTTGCCTTCAAGATACTCTCTTTGTCTTTGTCTTTTAAAAGTTAGATTAAGTGTCTCAGTGTGAGTAACTTTGGGTTTATCCCATTTGGATTTCATTGAACTTCTTGGATTTTTAGATTCATATCTTTCCTTAATTTGGGGACATTTTATGCTATTATTTTTTCAAATAATCTCTCTGCCCTCCTCTCTCTCATCTCCTTGTCATGTAATAGTGTCCAATTTAGCTTCACAGCATTATCTAGCTGCACCATCCAACTATATTGCCACCCACTCAATTCCTCTTGGATGGAAGTCCATGAGCTGGCATTTGTTTTACTGTGAATCTAAGTGAATAATGCTAAAGATATGAGACACAGAACAGTGTGCATTTTCTTTTTTTTTATTTATTTTTTTCATGTTTATTTATTTTTGAGACAGAGAGAGACAGCATGAACGGGGGAGGGGCAGAGAGAGAGGGAGACACAGAATCCGAAACAGGCTCCAGGCTCTGAGCTGTCAGCACAGAGCCCGATGCGGGGCTCGAACTCATGGACCCTGAGATCATGACCTGAGCCAAAGTCGGACACTTAACGAACCAAGCCACCCAGATGCCTGAGGACAGTGTGCATTTTCAATTAGCAGACCAAGCAGACAGTTAGGATACCCGCTGAGCAGGGGCACCAAAAGAGGTGGGGATTTTGTTATTAGTACTTCCAGGGGAAAATTCCTTTTTAAGTTTGATTTAGTCTTATTTCTACTCATTTGGGTATTTTGGGGGTGGGTTGGGGAAAGATTTGAGTATCAATCTTTTTTGCATTCGTGGCATCTATAGTTCCTTCATTGGTCTGATATGGCAATGCCAAATTGCCATTGAGATATGTAGGCAACAGACTTGAGTGATAATACAGAATAAACAAGACCTGTGTTTGGAAAAAGTGATCTTGAAGAATATAATGACAAAGTAATACATTCCTTAGAACACCAGTTGGGAGCAAGAAAAAATTCCTGCTAGAGAAGAAAGAGATTAACCTAAAGCAGCTGGCCCAAACTGATGGCCCTAGGAATATTGTTCAAAAGGATACTAAAGGCATATATGAAAAAAATAAAAACATGTTCATGTCAGTATGAGATACTCTGGATACAATAGAGTTATTCAGATTTCCTTATTTTATTTCTTATTAAAGATACTTCTTAGAGCTTTTGATATGCTAATAACAGTCCATGTGACTAGGAATTTGGGCTATAGTACTCAGAATTTCCCTTGATAAAATTTCCTTGGGGAATTCATCTAGCACGTCTTAAAAATGGTGTCTGCAAAGCCAAGTTTGAGAACTTTTTGGACAGATAGTGTTGTTCTAGAAATGGAGAGCTAGTGTTACTCACTGAATCCTTTACACAAATGAGGATTTCTTTAGAAGAGAGTCTTTTCAGAGCAATTTACCATTAACTGTCTTTTCTTTCCCCAGCTTTGTTGAGATATAATTAACACATAACATTGTAAGTTTAACATGTGCAATGTGTTGATTTCATACACTTATATATTGCAAAATGATTCCCACAGTAGGGCTGTGGTTAACACCCCCCATCACCTCCCATAATTACCAATCCTTTTTGTGGTGAGAACATTTAAGTTGCTGCTCTCTTAGCTACTTTCAAGGATCTAATACAGTATTGTTAAATATAATCACGCTGCCATATATTAGTTATCCAGAACTTATTCCTCTCACACCTGAAGTCTATACCCTTTCACCAACATTGACTTCTTAAGGTATCTTTTCTAAAATTTGGTACTTATTAACTGAAACTTGTATTATTTCTAGCACATAATGAAGACTGAAAGTATGTATTTCATTGAGACCCCTAATTGTTAGATACGTTGTATGTTTCCTCTTGTTTACACACATTTATAAATATAAGGACTGCAGTTTATGAAAATACACGTTGTTACTGCTGGTTTATGGTAGTCATGGTTATCACTCCCTGGAGCTATACATAAATGTATTTTAAGATATTTTTGCAGAATTAGATTTCCTATTGCTGTTCCAATGTAATTGCTACCCTGTAAATATTTGGACTTCTTTTTAATTCTCTAACATCAGTGAATTCTTCTTCCCGAAAATATAGGAAAAGGGGAGTGAATGATCCTAGAGTCTTTTACCTGGCTTTAGGAAGGTTGCCAAACAAACAAGCAACAGAAAACAAAACAAAACAAAAACTTACTTAAACACACACACACACACACACCACCACCACCACCACCACCACCACCATCACCAGCAGCAATAACGACAAACAATATTGGTCAAGAACCACTATTCACACCTACCACATATATGTCTGTATGTTAGACATGCTGGGAATTATTCCTGAAATCCACAGAGGTCTTTCTTAACTGTCATATCTATAAAGCTGCACCTACCTCCTCTGTCATCATGCTTGTTTTTATCCTTCTTTTTTTTTTTCCAAAATATGTGTTAGTGCCTGAAATTTGGTTATTTGGTTTTTAAATTAATTAATTTTCTCATCTCCACTGAGAAGGCAAACCACAAAGACATGGATGGATGCCTTAACTTGTCTCGTTTACCACCAAGCTCCCTGTGTCTAAAATACTGTGACTGGCACAGGGTGAAAAAGAATTATAGACATATTTTTCGGGAAGGGAGAAATAGAAACAGGAAAAGAAGAAAGAAAAAAAGGTGAAAGATAAAAAGGGAAATTAAAAGCAAAGGAAGGAAGGGAAAGAGAGAAGATTGAAGGGAGAAAGGGACAGACACAATGAAAGGAGAGAGAGGAAGAGGGCAAAAGTCTTCAGTGTCTCACACCTTTTTCTACACTGGTCATGCCCAGCATAGTATTTAGCACAGCATCTACCTTATATAGGCCAGTAATCTGAAAATAACCTAAAAGAAAAACTTCAATATCTCACCCATTGCATTTGTCCCTGTATTTGGCATTCAACATGTGCCAACATTTCAAGGCTCTTTGTTGCTATAATGTCTTTTCCCTTTGCCCTCCGTTCCTTTTGCTTGCCTCCTCTTCTAGGTCCCTTTGTACCACGTAAGCCCTAGATAGATGGTCTTTTAACAAGTATCCCTTCTCTCTCAAAATCATGTCAGATTAATCTTCCTAAAGCACAGATCAATGCATGCCCATTCAAAAAACAAAAATTAAAAGTCTCTAATTACATAGAGAACAAGATCGAGTCTTCTCGTCCTCACATTCAAATAGATTTTCTCATGAAATTTCCCTCCAGATTTTCTAATTGATTTCTTACCAATAACCCAAACATGTGGACTCTGGACACAGACCGAAACAAACACATAAACAAACAAAAAGCCTATACTGCTAGGAATCTACCCAAGGGATACAGGAGTGCTGATGCATAGGGGCACTTGTACCCCAATGTTTATAGCAGCACTTTCAACAATAGCCCAATTACAGAATGAGCCTAAATGTCCATCAACTGATGAATGGATAAAGAAGATGTGGTTTATATATACAATGGAATACTACTTGTCAATGAGAAAGAATGAAATCTGGCCATTTGTAGCAACGTGGATGGAACTGGAAAGTATTATGCTAAGTGAAATAAGTCAGGAAGAGAAAGACAGATACCACGTATTTTCACTCCTATGTGGATCCTGAGAAACTTAACAGAAGACCATGGGGGAGAGGTGGGGGGAGAAAGTTACAGAGTGGGAAGGAGGCAAACTATAAGAGACTCTTAAGTACTGAGAACAAACTGAGGGTTGATGCGGGGTGGGAGGGAGGGGAAAGTGGGTGATGGGCGTTGAGGAGGGCACTTGTTGGGATGAGCACTGGGTGTTGTTTATCTGTGTTTCCAACTTGCAAATAGAAAAAAAAGTATACAAAGGTGTACCAATGTTACAGAGTGTTTGCGATAATCATGTGCTGTAGATAAAGTGCCTGGCTCTCTGGGTTCAAATCCCAGTTACTTAACCTCTGTGTACCTCAGTTTCTCAAGTGTAAAATAGGAATAGTACCTACTTCATAAGTTTCTTCTAAAGATTGAATAGGTTTAATTTTTTTTTGAGACAGAGAGAGACAGAGCATGAGCAGAAGAGGGGCAGAGAGAGGGGGAGACACAGAATCTGAAGCAGGCTCCAGGCTCTGAGCTGTCAGCACAGAGCCTGGCATGGGGCTCGAACTGTGGAGTGTGAGATCATGACCTGAGCTGAAGTCAGAGGCTCAACCGACTGAGCCACCCAGGCACCCCTAAATGAGTTTAAAATTTTAAAGTCCCAGGGCGCCTGGGTGGCTCCTTTTGTTGAGCCTCCAACTTCGGCTCAGGTGATGTTCTTGCCGTCCGTGAGTTTAAGCCCCATGTTGGGCTCTGTGCTGACAGCTCAGAGGCTGGAGCCACCCTCAGATTCTGTGTCTCCCTCTCTCTGCTCATCCCCTAATCAAACTCTGTCTCTCTCTCTCAGAAATAAATAAAGATTTTTTAAAAAAAAAATGAATTTTAAAGTCTCTTAGAGCACACAATAGTGTTCACATATGCTGATTCATAATATACTTTTAGGCAATTCTCCCCTAAGAATAAATTTTCCATCCCCTTTTTTATTTTTTGTATAATATTAACTGATAACCCCTCTGACAACTCCGCCAATATTTTTTTTCACTCTTCAAGACTTCTTCTTGCAGCCTTCCCTGGTCCTTTATTGAAGCCTTGATCTACCTGACAATCCTAGTTTTTTTCTTGTTTAAGACTTTAGTGATGCATGGCTTTCTCACATTATTGTTCTTACTCTTCATTTACTGACTTAAAAAATAGGTACTAATTGAAAACTACCTTTTTTTAGATACTATACTTTGGCTATACGGATAAGCAATTTTTAAAAATGCAACTAAAATGAGACATCAGCAAGATAGCAGACCAGGAAACTCCAGGTCCTCAATCCCCAAAGGAAACATAAAAACAAAAAAAGCTACAGAAGGGTAAAATACTTTATAGCTACCATGGAAATTAGTCAAAGATTGCAACAACCACACAAATGCTCAGTCAACAAAAAAATACATGCAAATGATAGGAAAGTTTGTGGCAATTTCATTCACCTTAACTGCAAGTCCTCCCTCATGAGGCAAGATAAAGAAGAAGAAACCCAGTTCCTGGTTCACTCTTGATAGGAAGGGGCAGAGAAAATTTTTTTGGCAAAAGTCTAAACTTTTCATGGTGTGCCCTAAGGACTGGTTTATTTTTCCTGACTGGGAGCTAACATGAGGAAAGTCCACCTAGCCCAGATTTCAGGTTGGCAAAGGCCACAGAAAGAAGTGGTTGACCCTACCATTTGTGTAAGAGTCAGGAGGTCTGAACACCTGTGGAACGCTGGCACAGAGATTCTGGCGACAGAAATACAATAAAACCCCTAAGACATTGAGAAAGAACTGGAATTAATCTTTGGGAAATTAAGATTTTTAAAAGCCATTGTGTATATGATGGAATTTTTTTAAACACACACACACACACACACACACCATTCTAAGCAGGACATTTCAGCAAAAGAGACATGAGACCATCTCAAGCCTTCACCCAGAGTGGATCCCAATGCTCAGAAAATGCCCTATTAATTAGTAAAGTTCTACCTGCCAATCTACAAAGATTTGAAGAGGTGGCTGTTTTCCCAATTTTGAAACAAAACATCTTCAGGCATATAAACAAGCAGGAAAATATAATCCATTTAAGAAAAAAACCACAAAAATAAATCTCAGAAACCATCTCTGAAGAAACACAAGCAACAGACTTTCTAGACAAATACTATAGAACAACTTTTAATATGCTTAAATAGCTAAAAGAAAGCATTGATAAATAACCAAAGAAAATCATGAAAATGACATAGGAAGAAAATAGAAATATCGACAAAGAGGTAAATATTATTTGAGAAAAAAGGTTGAAGAGAAATTATGGAGCTGAAAATCACAATAACTGAATTTTAAAATTTATGAGAAAGGAATCAAATAGGCTGAAGAAAGAACCAGCAAGCCTGGGGATAGGACAATTGAAATTACTCAGTGTGAGAACAGAAAGAAAGAAAGAAGAAGAATAAGGACCTACGTGATTGTGGGATATGATAAAGTCAACCAATATATACATTATGGTAACAGGAGAAAAAAGAAGGAAAGGTGGGTAGGGACTATTTGAAAAAGTAATGGCTAGAAACATCCCAAATTTGAGGGAAGATATGAATCTACAAATCCAAGAAGCTCACTGAAATTCAAGTAAGATAAACCCAAAGAGACCCACACAAAATCATACTAAAATCAAACAATTTGAAAGACAAAACAAAGACGGATTCTAGAAAGCATACAAGAATAGTAACAAGTCACTTAAAAAGTGATCTTCAAGAAGGTTATCAGCAGATTTCTTACCAAAACCCTGGACGTCTGTGTCTCTTGCTACAGTTTTTGACTAAAAGTATCTTTTGTCTCATATTAGTATAGTCATCCCTGTTCTATTTTAATTAATATTTGCATGGAATTTTTTTCATTGTTTTCAATATCAACTTATGCACGTCCTTAGATCTAAAGTTAGACAGCTTATAGTTGGATCCTATTTTTTTATTTTATTCACTCTTCTTGTTACAGATTTTGATTAAAGAATCTAATCCACTTATATTTAAAGTAATTACTGATAGGGAACAACTTACTTTTGATATTCATTATTTGCTGTATGCATGTCTTTTAGTTTCTTGTCCTTCATTTCCTCCATAACTGCTTTCATATTTGAAAGCCTCATATTTGGAAGCCAGAAGGCAGAGAGATAATCTATGTTAAATAGCCAAGGAAAAAATTATAAAACTAGAAATCTGTATCTGCCCAAACTGTCCTTCAAAAATGACAGAGAAATTAAGGCATTTCAAAATAAAGCTGAAGGTCTTCATTACCAGCACACCTATCCTAATAGAAATGCTAAATGTAGTCCTTCAAGTTGAAATGAAATGAAACTAGACTGCTACTCAAAGTCACATGAAAATATATAGTTCCCTGTTAAAGGTATACACACATAGATAAATATAAAAGCCAGTATAATTGTAATTTTGATTTGTAACTTCTCTTTTTATTTTATACAGAATTTTAAAAACAAATGCATATAAAATCTATGTTAATGGGTAAATATATATAACAATGTAATTTGTGACATCAGTAACATAAAGTGCAGGAGACATTGATCTGTACATGAGTAGAGATTTTATATGTAATTAAAGTTAATTTGGTATTGGGGTGCCTGGGTCCCCAGGCTCAGTCCATTGAGCATCCAACTCTTCATTTTGGCTCAGGTCATGATCTCACAGTTTGTGGGATCGAGCCCCACATTGGATTCTCTCTCTCCCTCTTCTGCCCTTCCCCTGCTTTTGCTTTCTTACTCTCTCTTTCAAAATAAACAAACTGAAAAATTAAAGTTAATTTGGTATCAATTTAAAATAGAGGTTTAAAACTTTAAAAAACATTTTAAAAATAGAACTTTAAGATGTTATATGAAATCTCTATGGTAATCTTTATGCTGTAAAGAATGTATCTACAGACTATATTTAAAGGGAATTAAAAGAGTATCAAAATGTCACCAAAAATTTTTTTAAACAAATATGAAATCAGTAGTAGAGGAAATGAAGGACAAGATGCTAAAAGACATGCATAGAGCAAATAATGAATATCAAAAGTAAGTCATTCCCTATCAGTAATGACTTTAAATATAAGTGTATTTGATTCTCTAATCAAAAGATGTAACTAGGAGAGTGAATAAAAAAAAAAACAAAACAGGATCCAACTATAAGCTGTCTAACTTTAGATCTAAGGACATGTATAGATTGATATGGTAAAAATTAAAAAAAAATCCTTGCAAATACTAATTAAAATAAAGCAGGGATGGCTATACTAACATGAGACAAAAGATACTTTTAGTCAAAAACTGTAGCAAGAGACAAAGACATTATATAATGATAAAGGTTAAGTTTACCAAGAAGATAAAGCAATTAAAATCATACTTGTACTAAACATTAGAATTCCAGAATGTTTGACAGAATTGAAAAGATAACTAGACAGCTCTACAGTAATAGAAAAGGACTTCAATACTCTATTTTCAATAATGCATAGACCAATAAAAACATGCTATACAGTCCTATATTAACATAATGCCATGTTTATCTGTGTTTAAAAACATACTAGAAGACTATCTGCCTAAATATTAACAAAGACTATACTCGAGTGATACAATTTTCTTTGTTTTCCAAGTTTTCTGCAGTGAATATGAATGTGTATTACTTATGAAGTGAAAAAATGGATGTTAAAAAATATAAGGATATAGAAGACTTGAACAATACTGTAACCAATCAGAACTAACATCATTTGACAAAAGTAAACACCCTATCCTGTTTTAAAAAACAACAGCAACTCAATACACTATGCATAAAGGACATTTCCCCAACATGATATAGGGATCGAAAAAAAATGAAACAAGAAAAAACAAAACAAACAGCCATCAGAGGTGAAAGATATTTTCTTTAAGATCAAGAACAATGCAAGGGTGACTGGTGACTAACCAGATCATTTAGGCAAAAAATAAATCAATTTATTAATTAAAAAACATTCAAATTGGAAAGGAGGAAGTAAAATTATCTCTCCTTGGAAACCACATAATCTTACATGCAGAAAGCTCTAAATAGTCTGCATTCAACATACACACACACAAACACACACACACACACACACGCACACACACACACACACAGCTGGTAAAAGTCACAAATGAATTCTGTGAAATTCAATACACAAAATTCAGCTGCATTTCTATACTCTAACAGTGAACAATGCAAAAATGAAATTAAGAAAACAATTACATTTACAATACCATCAACAGGAATAAAATACTTAGGAGTAAACTTAACCTAGGAAGCATATTCAATACATTGAAAACTACAAAATATTATTGAAAATTTTTTATGGAAAACACCAATAAATGGAAAGATATCTTATGTTAATAGGTTAGAACACTTAATCTTGTTAAGATATCCATAGTAGTAGCCAAATGATCACAGATTCAGTATTAAACCTATCAAAAATTATATTTTTTTTTGCAGGAACAGAAATATACCTCTTAAAACTTATATAAAGTCTCAAGGAACCCTGAATAGCCAAAACCATTTTCTTTATTTTTTGTTTTTCTTTAATGCTTTTTTAATGTTTATTTACTTTTGAGGGAGACAGAGACAGAGCACCATCAGGGCATGGACAGAGAGAGAGCGAGACACAGAATCTGAAGCAGGCTCCAGGCTCTGAGCTGTCAGCACAAGAGCCTGATGCATGCCTCGAACCCACAAACCTTTTGTTTTTATTTATTTTTTGTTTTCTTAAAGTTTTTAAATGTTTATTTAGTTTTGTAGCTGAAACCATTTTGAAAAAGAGCAAAGTTGGAGGGCTCACACCTCCTGATTTCTAAACTTACTACTAAGCTATCATCATTGAAACAGTGTGGTGCTGGCATAAAAAAAAAAAAAAAAAGACTTATAGACCAAAGGGATAGAAAAGATTGCCCAGATATAAAGCTTTACATTTATGGACGAATGCTTCTTATCAAGAGTTCCAAAACAATTCAATGCAGAAAGAACATCGTGTTAATAAACAGTGCTGTATGATACCCATATGCAAAAGAATTAACTTGAACCTTTACCTTACACTATATACAAAAATTGATGTGAAATGGATTAAAGACGTAAATGTAAGAGCTAAAACTATAAAACCCTTAAAGTGAAACACGGGGAAAACTTCATGACACTGGATTTGATAATAATTTCTTGGATATGACATTAAAGGCAAAGACAACAAAAGAAAAAGTACCCAAATTGGATCTTATCAAAATGTTAAACACTCGCACATCAAATGACACTATAAACTGATTAAAAAAGGCAACTTGTAGAATTTGAGAGAATACTTACAAATCACACATCTTTTATAAATCAATATCCAGAATACATAGAGAACTTCTAAAATTCAACAACACCAAAACAATTCAAAGTGGGCAAAGAACGTGGATAGCCATTTTTCCAAAGATCAGTCAATGTCTGATAAGCACATGAGATGTTCAATATCACTAATCCTTAGGGACATGTAAATCAAACCACAGCAAGATACAACTTCACACCCACTTGGATGGATGGCAATTGTAAGAGCACAAAAAATAAGAAAAAGTCAGTTTTGTTGAGTCTGTGTAGTAATTGGAAATCTTGCATATAGCTGGTGGGAATGCAAAATGGTGCCGCTATTATGGAAAACCATGTGGTGGGTTTTCATAAAATTAAACATGCAATTAACATATGACCTAGGAATTCCATTTCTGGGCATGTGTCTAAAATAATTAAAAGTATGGATTCAAAAAGATAGTTGTAAACCCACATTTATAGTAGCATTATTCTCAATAGCCAAAAGGTAGAAAAAAACGCAGGTGTCCATCTACATGTGAATGGGTAAACAAAATGTGGTATATAAAACAATGGAATTTTATTCAGCCTTAAAATGTAAAAAAGTTCTAATGTATTCTAAACATCAATGAACCTTAAGGATATCATGCTAAGTGAAATAAACAAATCAGAATTGTACATTAATTCCTCTTATTTGAGGTATCCGAAGTAATAAAAATCACAAAGAAAGTAGAACGATGGCTGCCAGAGGCAAGAGAAAGAAGCAATGAGTTGTTAGTGCTTAAAGGGTACAGAGTTTCAGTTTGAAAAGATAAAAAAAATTCTAGAGATGGAAGGTGGTGATGGTTGCAGAACAGTGTGAATGTACTTAATGCCTCTGCACAGTACATGTGAAAATAGTAAACCTAAAATCACAATCCCAAACTGCTATAAAAGAGCTTATAATCTATTGGAAATTGCAAACTCACTCACCTTCAGGGACTGGGTGATGAAAGAAAATGGAATAGTAAGGCTAATGTTATAAACAAAGAGTGGGTTTCCCACCCAATAGAATTCATTGAAACCAAAAGAACACATAAACAAAATAAGTCAGTAGATTATATTTAACTCACAAGCCTTAAATTTAAGCCTTCTAGTCTAGGCTTACATTTTTTTTTAACACGACAACAGGGGCGCCTGGTGGCTCAGTTGGTTAAGCGTCTGACTTGGTTTTGGCTCAGGTCATGTGTGAGAGTTCGAGCTCCACATCGGGCTCTGCGCTGACAGTGCGGAGCCTGCTTGGGATTCTCTCTCTCCCTCTCTCTCTCTCTGTCTCTCCCTGGCTTGTGCTCTCCCTCTCTATCCCTCAAAATAAATTTTAAAAAATAATAAACTTAAAAATTATTTAATAAAAATGACGACAACAACAAAAAAAGAGTTGTGAAATGTGTGTAGCTGCACAAGAAAAACTATTTACCAGCCAGGCCGGTTTCCAGCCCTGTGTGCTCCTGGATTGTCCAGTCCTGCTCTCCTCTGTATCTGATGCAGCGCAGATCAGTCTTTTGCTAGATGGTCAAGTAATATGTGTTAGATTGTCTGTATTGAATTCCATCCGGACAATCACTTCTTGGCATCCAGGCGCGATTCAATTCTTTGACAGCTCATCCTACGTCTCAGCAGCTAAAGACCTAGGCTCTAAATTGACAGTTCCCCAAATCAGCCCAAAATCTTTCAATGTGAAAAAATTTCAACATAAACCCTGCTCTCCCGTGCTCCATTCTGGGTTCACATGGGCAGCTCTCTGGGGTTCATAATGTAACATAAAGAGACATTTTTTTTCAGTGTTTATAGTTTAAAGGGTCACTGTGTAAAAGCAGTGAAATTAAACTCCCAGGGATACAGTTCTGGCATGAACAGAGCTGTGCCATTATCCATTCAGTTCTACCATCCTTTAAGCAGAGATTTTAAACTTACCTTTCCTATTTCTTTGTCCATTAATAAAGAAAATTATAGAACTCCCTCTATAGTTGATGCTTAACTATAATGACACTTGAAGTGTACTGATTAGGCCATTATAGAAAGGGCCTTAGCAATCTTGCCTCCTGTCTGCTCCAGGAGGAAAAAAAAAAAAAAAAAAAAAATCAAAGCTCTCAATGTGCCTGTTGGAAATGACTAGCAAGAGCTTTCTGTCCCTTGTTCTTATTTATTTGCATTTTAGAAAAACTCTTTAGAGGGACAGCATGCCCTTGTATCCTTCCTACCCCACATGGCCCATCAGAATCCATATAAAACGTATTTTGTTGATTAGAATCACATCTCTCTGGGGTCTCATGCATGACTCATTCCTAGACAGAGTCCCTCCTCTCTCAGCCAGGTACTTCCTTACCCGCCTCATATGTGCCCACATTCTAATGCAAATAAGAAGTATTTGGACCTTGTAGACACTCCTTTACTTTGCACTGGGTTCTTTGACAGGTTTCTGGTGTCATGTACCATGCTTCCTGTATCCTTGAGGTCTAACCAGCTAATTCACAGAAATATAGTGTTTACCAATACATAGTTCCTGAAAATATAATTAAGAAGAGGAAAAAGTCCAGGAATTTAATCACTGAGTGTTTAGGATTATAGGCAGAATAGATTTGGAGAGATTTAGGGGTCCAGCCTCTTTTCCCCAGAAGACAATGTGGCTTGGATATTAGTTTTGGAGTGAGACTGTTTAGGATTAACTCCTTGAGTTTACATTTCTTTGTGACCTTGAGAATGTTGCTTTCCTTCTCAGTGCCTTATTTTCTTCATCTATAAATTAAGCTATAATAATAGTAATTAGATAAAATGATTTGTTATAAGGGACCAATGAGTAATTTACAAAAAATGCTTAAAGAGATGTTTGACAGAAACATGCTCAGTAAATTTCTAACTGCAGTAATCATACTTATTCTGAAATCAGGCAGACGTGGTTCAAATTCCAGATCTACTTCCTGCTAATTTAACTACATAGAACTTTAATTTACTCATCTGCAACACAGAGACAAAAAGGTTATATAGGCAGTCAGTGAGACAATGTACCTAAAAATCTTATTAAACTGGTGGAAATCCAATAACAAATACCTTTTGATAAGCATGATGACAATGTATTCAAAAAAAGGTTGGTATGAAGTCAATAATGAATAAATATTAGTTTTCTGTCTCTAATATTCTAACATTCCACTTTGTTAATGCCTTACATCTGTGTTAAAGATGTGACAGATAGAAGAAAAAACAAATCATTTGACCCAAATTAGCTAACATGTTTTGCACTTCAAAATCAACCTATGTTTGAAATTAATGACTATAATAGTCACCATTTTCTGATCATTCTCTTCCTGCTTCACACATCATCTTGGTACTCTGTAGAGTCTTAGAAGCTCATTATTATATAATTATTACTCCAGCTTTTCTGACGGATAAACCATAGCTCAGACAATGAACCCAGCCATGCACAGTTGTCACAGATAACATAAGGCAGAAATTGGCTTTGAAAGCAGAAGTGTCCACGCTTTTTTTGTGACACCTGTCTTAAAATGAAAGTAAATGGTCTCTTTAAATATTATAGATTTAAGTTTTATGAATTCAATATTCATTTTCAGGCCTCTTTCTATAAATTGCTCCTAAATATTGAGACTATTAAAAATAGAACTAGAACCAATTGCATTCTGAAACACAAACAGAGTATCTAGGAAGCAAAGGAGCCTATTTATATAAATGGCAACTGAGAAAAGGATTATAGAACCACCCTGAGCTGGAACAGACAGCTTTCTTGAAGCAAACAGACTGGGTGGAGGTGATAAAATGATGTCCAACAAAGGAAAATCACACCCCCTGAACACTTAAAAGAGACTCTTGCAATAGACTTCACACCGTTTGAAACATCTGAGGGCTTAGAGAACATAGTGGCATGTATTTCTAATGCTGAGGCTTATTGATGGAGTAAATTACATATAAATTACTGAAGATCCCCCTTCATACACTAAGAAGGGCTGGGTTGTAAAAGTTTTAAATTACAGTCACAAGTAATATTTGGAAATAATTGTAATTGTTTATTTGAATTAAATTAAAAAAAAATTAAAAGCTTAAGGGAACAGGATCTGGCCTGTTTTTGAATAAGCTTCAACATGGTCCTTCAAATAAAAGTTCCAGAGAAAAACAATCCGTGTTGGGTGTTTATACTTAGCAAACTCAGAGTTTAATTCTACCTCTCACCGCCTCTTTAAATTTGATCACTTTGTGAAGTCTACCCAACCCCAACATAATTCAGGTCAAACACCATTTGGTGTTAGGTCTTTTGCCAGTCATCCGCCATTCTGATTGGCAGTGAGGGTTCAGCAATGACTATGTGGACAGTATGCACTGGCAGAACCTTTCTTCTGGTAGAGACAGGCGTGAAGATTTTTCCTTGCAATTGATATTTGCTTTAGTGAAGAAGGATGGAAATATTTGTAGACCAGTTCTGGAACCAGGATGGCCTGCTGAGATCACCTAGAATTCCAAATTATACTCCTAATATTTCCTTTTAAAAAAAAAAGTATATTTATTTGAGAGACATGGTGGGGGATGGAACATGTACACAAGTAGAAGAAGAGCAGAGAGAGAGGGAGACAGAAAATCCCAAGCAGGCTCCTCACTTTCAGTACGGAGCCCAACAAGGGGCTCGAACTCACCAACTGCAAGATGATGATCCTCAGGTCAGATGCTTAACCCACTGGGCCACCCAGGCGCCCCTTTAATATTTCATTTCATCTAATGCTTAGGTCTTGGAGAAACTTAGCATAACTGAAGAACTTAATTTCTCTGATAAGCATTTGAAAATCATTATAGAATTTGTGAAACATGTTGCCAAAGTTATAGTGAAACAGGTTAACTCTGATGTCATGTCCCTGTCATTATAGCCTGTAAGGCATTCTTCACACTCTCATTTCATCCCCTATAGAAATGTTCCTAATTTCTATACATGTCTGGCAATGTAATGGTTTTATATTTATCCTGGTTCTGAGTTCTTTTTTTTTTTTTTTCCTGCTGGATCCATTACTAATGTGTCAGCTCAAAGTTATATTCTCAATGACTTCCTTTCAATCAGCCCTGATTTTAGGCTCTCCCTTTTGATTGCCACTGAAATACTCAAAATTTAGTGATGTGAAGAGATTATATTAAAGCAATGTAAACAACTTTAAATTCAATATTACACATTTATATAGGTAAAAAAAAAATCACTCTTAGGGTGCCTGTGTGTCTCAGTCAATTAAGCATCAGACTTCAGTTCAGGTCATGATCTCACGGTTTGTGAGTTTGAGCCCTGCATCAGGCTCCACACTGATGGTGCAGAGGCTACTTGGAATTTGCTCTCCCTCTCTTTCTGCCTCTTCCCCCATTCACTCTCTCTCCCAAAATGAACTTAATCAAGAAATCACTCTCACAGGTGGTTTAAGATGGTAGACTAAGAAGATCCTGAACTCAGCTCCTTAAGTTAACACATCAAATACAGTTGCATATGGAAAACTTCACTCCAAAAAGAACTTGAGAACTTGCCGAACACCTGTTCCACAGCAAAGGATCAAATGACCACACGGCGGTGGGTAGGAGAAGCAGAGAAACATTTGTGCCCCAAACTCCACCCCTGAGGAAAGGGCAACCCACAATTTGTAGGAATCTCAAAACAAACAAAGAAACCAACAAACATATAAATGGGGTTTCTTCTATGGAGTAACCCCACAACAGGCACCCCAAACCTCAAATCCTGCATGAGAAATAAGCCCCTGAAACATCTGGCTTTGAAAAGCTGAAGATTACATTCAAGGTAAAAACAGAGCTGTAGAGAATGAAGATTCTGCTCTTTAAGGGATTGTGTGCAGACCCATTTACCTCAGGACACAAAAAGCCCCTACACTGTATGTAAAGGAGATTCACTTGATAAACTTAAAGCAGCTGCCAAAGGGGCAAAAGCCTTTTGGGGCTGTCTCCAGGGACAGAATGCTGGCCGATGACATTTTACTGAGCTCCCTCTATGTTACCAACACTCGTGTTGGTGGGCACCATTTTTGCACCTTCATGCTATTGACCTAATAGCAGCAGGTGAATCCCCCAGTTCCCCCACCACTCGTGCGCGGTATTGCCAGGCATGGAGAGTGAGTAGATCCACAGCCCCCTCTGCTGCTTGTGCTGCCCCAACAGGCACAGCAAGTGAGGGGACATATGCTTCCCCCACCCCACACCACTCATGCAGCCCTGACAGACACAGCAGATGAGAAGTCCTGCCTCCGTGTGCTGCTCGCGCAGCCTCAACAGAGCCAACACGTACACCAGCCCACACGGAGGACTCCCCTTGTGCACCAGACTCAGATCACAAGGGAGAATTGTGTTACAGGAACACACAAGTCTGAAGGAAGGAGAGTGAACACAAGAGACAACAAAGCACTACGGCAAGGTTAAATGGTAAGCTTCATCCTCTGCACAGAGCCATTGCTTCAAGACAGGGAGAGATTGTTGTTTCATGTAATGCACAAAAACACAGAGAATCAAGCAAAATGAAGAAGTAGAGAAATATGTTTCCAATACTACCTAGATGATAGAATAGAATGGATCAGTGACCTAGAAGACAGGGTAATGGAAATCAGCCAAACAGAACAGGAACAAGAAAAAATAATAATAAAAATAAGAAGAGCTTAAGGGGTCAGAAGGATGTCATCAAGTGTATTAACATTTACATTATAGAAGTCTCAGAAGGAGAAGAGAGAAATGAGCAGAAATGTTATTTGAAAAAATAACGGCCAAAAGCTTTCCTAGCCCAAGGAAGGAAACAGACATGCAGGTTCAGAAAGCACAGAGAGAGTCCTAAACAAGATGAATCCAAAGAGATCCACACCAAGACATATTATCATTAAAATGTCAAAAGCTACAGAAAGAACCTTAAAAACAGCAAGAGAAAAATAACTAATGACATACAAGATCAACTCCGTTAAGACTATCAGCTGATTTTTCAGCACTAACTTTGCAAGTCAAATGTATAATATATAGTATTACTTGGTCATAAAACAGAATTAAATCTTTACTCGGCTATCAAAAGGAATGAAAGCTTGCCATTTGCAACAACATAGATGGAGCCAAAGTGTATCATGCTAAGTGAAACAAGTCAGTCAGAGATAGACAAATACCACAGGATTTCACTCATGTGGAGAATTTAAGAAACACAACAGATGAAGTGGGGAAAGAGGGGGTAGAGATAGAGGGAAATGAACCATAAAATACTCTTAGAGAAGAAATGGAGGGTTGATGGAGGGAGGTGGATGGGGATGGGTACTAAGGAGGGCACTTTTTATGATGAGCACTAGGTGTTGTATGTAAGTGACTGATTGCTCATTGAATTCTGCTCCTGAAACCAATATGGCACTGTATGTTAACTAACGAGAATTTAAATAAAAAATCGAAAAGGCAAAATAAAGAATGTGACAATATGGATGGGCTTGGAGTATATTATACTAAGTGAAATAAGTCAAAGACAAATACCACATGATTTTACTTATATATGGAATCTATCAAACAAACAAAAACAAGCAAAACAAAACAAGAATAGAAACATACCCACAGATACAGAAAACAGACTGATGGTTCCTACAGGCGAAGAGGTTGGTGGGTGAGCAGAATGAGTGAAGAGGTTCAAGAGGTACAAACTTTTAGTTATAGAATTAGTCATGGGGGTGTAATGTGTACGATGGGGAATATAGGTAATAATATTATATTATTTTTTTATGTTACAAATGGTAACTAGACTTATAATGGTGCTCATTTTTTAATGTCAAATCACATTGTTGTATACCTGAAACTAATAGAATATTGTATGTCAATTATACTTCAATAAAAATTTCACTCTCATTTCCCAAATTCAGACTACAGATTCTTGCATGACCTTTACTCTTTCCATGTTTTAAACTTCTCTTTTGATCCCCGGGCTCCAGTATCCACTTTTAATCAGGTGATTTGTTCATATATGAATCTTTGTTCCTTTGTCTAGACTAGAAATAACTTTGGCTACTAGAGCTTTACCTATCCCCCAAGCATCACTTAATAATAAGAAAGAAAAATTCTCGGCACTAATTTCAAGATGATATATGGTTTTACTTTTCTACAGTATGTAAATAAGGAGATGATTTAACAATAAAAGTCACATATGTACCTTGTCTCTCAATTGGACACTATATTCTTTGTGAATGATATTCATATTTTAAACGCCTTTGAATCCTCTATTTCATTTAATGCAGCACTCTAAACACAGTACCATGGAAGGCAGAGAATGTTCTCAATGCTAATGTTCCTTTTGGTTGTCCTTTTGCACCAGCAGAATGTAGAAGGTAGAATGCTAGCTTTCAAGCTAGGTTATTTTTTTTGTTGTTGTTTACTTATTTACTTTGAGACAGGGAGAGATAGAGAGAGAGAGTCCCAAGCACAAAGCAGGCTCTGCACTGTCAGCTCAGAGCTGGACACGGGAACTGATCTCTCAATCTGTGGGATCATGATCTGAGCCTAAATCAACAGTTAGATGCTCAACTGACTAACCCACCCAGGCACTTTGAACTAGGTTCTATTAGCTGCTTGCTGTCTGAATTTGGGGTAAGTCATTTAACTCTTCTTCTCTTTAGTGTCTCCATTGGCCAAATTCATTCTATATGGTTCAGTGATGTCTTAAGAATAAAATAAGGTAAGAAATCAAACTAAAATTATGTGTTTTTCTTTCTCTTCACTGTCTATAGTTTTGCAAAGCAAAAGAAAGTATAAAATGAAACATTTCGGGTGCTCTTCATGGTCATCAAGCAAATATAAAGGGAAACTTTCGGTTGATTGAAAGTTTGTGTGTTATGTCTCTGCTGCCCTTCCCCCAACTTGCATTCACTTCCAGGGAACACCAATGTGTTGATCATATTTCTAGCTTCTGTAAACCTGATGCTTTAACATCTGCCCTACGTGCATATGCTGGACCCACTTGGTCTGGGACATGATAATACACCTGAGTTACCCGCCCTTGACCTCCTGCCTCCCTTCCAGCTCCCTTCCTCCTCAGCAGGAGCCCTCCTCCCAAGGGCATAATTTTCAAATACAAACTGACCAATCCAGAGTTCATACCCCAACCACTTCCTTTATCAGGCATTCAAACTGCAACCACTATACACCTGTACTCTTCACCCCACAGTCAGGTACCAGAGAAGCAGGGACAGCCAGTCCTAGTAGGCTTTAGAGCCTATTGAAGTTATTCAAATGAACCGATCCTAAGACCACTTACCCTGCCTCACCTGTTTTTCCTGAGGAAATCACAGCTGATGCTCTTACCTCTTCTCCCCTTTCCCTCTGCCTTATAACCAATCCTGGTAATTTCCATTTGCCCTACCCCCACCACGATATGTACTCCCCCTCTTGGTATCTATGAGTAAGCAAACTCTTTTCAATAACAATACTCTCCCGATAATTGTTCTTACTCAACCTCAATTTTGTAGGAATACACTTTATTTTAAAACATACCACCAGCAAAAATCAGTGAAGTTACCAATAGGAGCATCGGATTCTTGTTGTGCCATTAAGCCAATTAGTCCAAGTTGACTTTTTCTCTTAACTGGATTTCTGAGAAAGAATTAGATCAGTCTATGACTACAGAGATATGTCACGTATGAAGAACACTCAGTATTTGGTTTCTTGTTTGACCCTAATATCATTATTTTTATCATTTTTGAATAAAAAATGAACACACAGACTCTACTGGAGCTCAAAATCCAATAGGACACACACACACACACACACACACACACACACACACACCAGGCAAAGAAAGATGTGGGCATATGACATACTGGAGAGTTGGTAAAGGAAGAGCTTTATTACTTCTCTCTCTTATCAACCACAGAGTCTTCTGAAAATCAAAAAGAAAAAGAAAGAAAGAAAGAAAGAAAGAAAGAAAGAAAGAAAGAAAAGAAGAAGAAGAAGGAAGGAAGGAAGGAAGGAAGGAAGGAAGGAAGGAAGGAAGGAAGGAAAAAAAGAGCAGTAGAACATGTTTATTCTTTAAAAGTCCATAGTACTCAACTCAACTGGCATAGTTTTGATATGAAATATGATAATAGACACATTTATACTGACTAGTGACCAATCGCCCCTGTTAAACATATTTGGAAATAAAAAAAAAATAACTATCCAAATTGGCAATAATAGAATATTATGATACTGAGGTTGAGAATGGAACTAACTGGAAATGTAATGAAATATTTCTGTTTAATGTATTGGAGAGACATTGCAGTGCACATAATATATGTTCCATGTGTTGGAAACACCACATCATTCATTTGTTCATCTGTGAAATATTTACTGAGAAATTACTGTGATCTACATATACAGGATGTGATGAAGAGCCCAATTTCCTGTGTGCAGTTGTCTACGACAGAGCTGAGGGTACACTCATAGAGACAGACATATCATTACAATCCAGGGACAGCTGTACATTAAAGGTCCTTAAGGAGACACCTAGGAGGGAAATTATATTAGACAGAGAGTCCTGATGGCTTTTTAAAGGAAAGGATACTTGAAGGGGGCCTTAAAGAAGTAAATGGCATTATTCTCTCTGGGACTCTTGCCACACTGAACATCTAAGCAAAAGAGACGGGCTGAGAACACAAGGAAATGAGAAGGCTAGGAATATCTTCTAGACAAATTTTCATAAAATTTCATAATCAGGATCTCAGCAACTTACTCTTCATTTTATAGACGAAGATTTACTGCGACCCGGGGAGGTTAAGTGACTTGCTAAGGGCTACACAACTAATTAGCTCCTTAGTCAGAACCAGACTTTCTGCCTCCTAAGTCCACAGCATGTGGCAGGAGCTGAAGCCATATAGGGAAAGTAAAAGGACTATAACATAATGGTGAGGTATTTTAGGGACATGTTCTTATCCTGGAGTCTTTTTCAAGGCTTTGTGCTGCCAAATGTGTTTGGGACTAGATTCGTTTCCCTGTCCCCGTGTATCCTCAGAAGGTTACGCTGCAATTGACCCTACTAGGAAAAACCCACAGGTGAGAAGAAAACATCACGACAAAGAAGTCAGCTCACCTATGAAGTCACTAAATAAAGAAAACAGAACTTTATATCAGGGTTGGAAGAATGTTTTAAATAGAAACTTAGACAACAAATATCATATTGATTTATTAGTTTCTTCTCTCATTCTTTCTAGAAAATAGGTTAGCACAATAGAGGAACAGATTTTTTTTTTCTTTCTGTTTTTGTCTAAGGGACACACATAGGGACCAGAAGTAGAGTTTTAGTTTTGTTAGTTGTGTCTTCAAAAAGTTAAGGCAAGTGCCTTGCATAGAACATAAATTTGCCCTTCTTAATAGGTCCTTTTATTAAACAGTTAAAGCAGTCGCTCAGAAAACAGTAATTGAGTACTTACCAATATGTCTTACATTGAGAAAGACCACGGTTCTTCTTCATGGGGAGCTTAATATCTCTTAAGGTTCGAGGTGGGAAAAGCCAAGAAACAAAACCAGCCTATCTCTCAGCCTGTGAAATCATCCCACCCCAATCAGCCTTAGTTGGGCTTACTCTAATGGTTGCTTTAAGATTCAACTCAAGTTTCACTTTTTCTTCCTTTTCTTGGCTTGACGTTTCAAAAATGGCTCATATGTGCTTCCTCTTTGCTCTTGACATCACTGTATGTATTTCAATTATAGTA